>NC_035443.2:156714216-156802376 GCF_002127325.2 Helianthus annuus
TCATGAAAAAGTACAAAACATTTTGTGGATTGTATTAACACTTAGTAGTTGACCCTAGATTCAAGAATGACCCTATTTGGCCTTGGTAAGTGCAGGTTATAATCAAAACAAATTTGGAATTTTCTATAGTAATATTCCTATAAGTTCATGCAATATAAATCTTTGGAGTTTTCATCATACAATGTATCTACGATTTCCACATTTGGCAAGTCATGAACCACAAACACAATTTAACACCTTTCATGCATCATATAACATTTATATCACCCATAGAAACTAATGGTGACATCCTATAAACTCATGCAAGTCCATCACTCAAGATTCATCAATCAAAGTCAACAAAGTTTCCTGTTTTAATAAGTTATGAACTATCATGCACCTACGAGTTCTCATCGCCAAATTGATTCCTAACCTCATTATAACTATATACTAAAATGGACTAATCATGAAACACATCCAAATCAACCTACAAAGTCATATAAAGAAATCCAAATTATCAAAGTTTCCTCTTTAGGAAAGTTCACACAATTCATCAAAATCCAAAATTGATTGCTCTAAAACATGCATAAAAAACCCTACTGTCATAATCAATTCACAAATAACCATCAAAAAATCATATTTGATTGCAATTGACTCTTTTTGAAAAATAGGGTTTTGTGATAACTTCAAACTAAAACTTGAAAACATGGAGTTGAAGAGAAGTTGCTTACTATTTGCATTGTATAGTGTAGGGGAATGATCAAAATTGCATACAAGATCCAAGATCAAGCTTCAAAAGGCAACTAGGGTTTGTATGTGTGTGGTTGAAGTCGTAGAAGGAGAGAGGAATGGGAAGGGACGATTTTTTTTTATGGTTGATGGTTGGGTTATATATTTTTTTATAAAAAAACTATTTACAAGGGGAGTCCGTGGACTCTCATTTGGGCTTTTTATAAAATTCTGACCCATTCTCTAACAAACATATTATTTTTACAAGAATTCCCCAAGCTTATATTTTACTAAAAATTGCCACAACTAAGTAAAACATGAAACCGAACAACTACACGTAAAAACACGCAATGCACGTAATTTACACATAATACACGTAGATATCGAAAATCATATAAATTCACATTTATATTGTTACAACTCCTGACCCCACCCTAGGAGCGGGAGCCGTAAACCAGTCAAGTGGTATCGGTGTTTATTAAATACGCAGCGGAAAATTTTTTCATCAGGATCATAGTTAGGAAATAATTTCAGAGTTTATAAAAACACCAACTTTTAATATTAAATAAATGGGCTAAAACCCCTATTCAATTCAATTTCTTTTATAGGGATAAACCCAAATAAATAAAACATAAATTTCTTCTTTTATTCAGGTATTTATAGCCACTTTATTTAAGCCTTCAGTGCCGCTCCATAGCTGGTGACATCCTACAAAATAGAAATATAGAATTTAGAGGGCGAGAGGTGTGAGAAGAAAGGAAGTGAGCTAACTTTTTCCTTTTATAGTTGAAGCAAACTTGCTCCTTTGCTCCTGATGATTTTTGATTGTTTTGACTTTAAATAGGGGGCACGTACACTACTTACATTCATTCACAATTCTTGCACACACTTAGCATTTAATTCATAAGTGGAATTATTTTATTTTATTATTCATCCACGTAAACTTTTACATCTTAAATTGTTAGTTTTATTATTATTATTATTATTATAATTAATTCAGCTGCTTCACTTATTTATCGCTTATAACTTCTAAAATATGACGTTTTATAAAATGATGAATATGTCATTCGAACGATAATATTTTTATCTACATTTTGACCTAAGTTTCATTAAAATAATCTATTTTTATATTTAAGTTATTAAACGAATCCTATGTTTGTCTAAATATCTTATATTTCTAATAGTCAACTTACCCATAATCTAACCGTTTAATAATATAAGTTTTCATATACTTTATTTTATTATAAAAATGGAAATGTTACATCCTCTCCACCTTGTTTTAAATCTCGTCCTTGAGATTTGGGCTACGATGTCTCTTTTAGGGTCGTGTTATGTCTTTAGTCAATAAGAACAGTATTAAGGTAAATGACACAGAATCAAGAGAAGTTCAAATGAATACGAGGGTATCGTATAACAATTTAGAAATAAATTGTTTAACTGATTCAGATCTAGAAATCAATGTCAAATGAACGAGATGAAATGATATAATCACAAGGTGACTAGGTTCAAACCAAAAGAGATTTATTATCAATAGATGTCTAAATCGAATGTTTACAATTTGTGAACGAGAATCAATAGAATTCATTGTCAAAGGAAAATTTACTTTGATCATCAATTAAGGAAGACTTAGAATTAACAAGCTCAAATAAAATAGCAGTTCGAAAATGATTTGTCAACTATCAAACCATGACATGAGAAAAATAAATGGGTTGACATTATTGAATTGCAAGGATACACCGAAATACAACAGTGTTTAGTGTATCATTGTCTTAATACATAATTGCATTCAGACTATAATCAATGATGAGTCAAACGAAAGACATACGTGGTTTTGCATGATTTTTATGATTATAATTAGTCCAAGCTACAAGTTTATACCGATGCCGCAAGGTGTCGTAATGATTGAAATAGTTCAATAATTACAGTGGCCAAACAAATTCACCGTGTTTGTAATGAACTGAAAGTTTTAATGAAGTAAATTTGGATATTCATCTCGAATAAATCTTATAGGATTTTCAATTGATGATAAAACACCAAATGAATATCATAGAATTTTCCATCAATGATGAAAGAATCTTTAGAGGTACACCAGAATATAACAAGAATTTGTGTACTTTTATCTTAACACATAACCGTATTAAGACTATTTAAGATAATGAACCAACAGAAATTAAATAAATAAATCCGTACATTAGGTATGAAAATGAGATTAGCTCAAGCTTCAAGTTAATGAAAACGCCACCACAAGGTGTCGTAACCAAATAAATGATTCAATGAGAGTGAAGACCAAACAAGTCTATTATGGTTCTGAATAGATAAAGTACTTGACATGATGCACTTATTTATAAACTTTGATTTGTACTAGGGTCAAATAATAACTTAACTTAGATATTACATATCAGCGATTACGTCGTGAATCATTTCGGCTTCTTGCGTAGTAAGTACGAATGCTCGCGTGTTTTTCTTAGCTTCGTCTGTTGTTTTTGCCTTGTTGTCGGGTGCTTTAGTTAGTTTTGGGCAATATGGTTTGATGTGTCCTGTTTCTCCGCAATTGAAACAAATATTAGTTTTCCTTCTACATTTTTCCTCTATATGCCCGGTCATCTTGCAGAAGTTACAGTAAGGTGTTCTCCTAAAATGACATCTTCCTGAATGCTTTTTATTACAGTTTCTGTAGGTAGGTTGCTCCAATGAAAGTTTAGTTCCTTTCTTCTTATAGGAATCATTAGGGTAGAATTCTTGAGAAATTTTCTTGGCTAACTCTTTCTTCTTGTTTTCTTCTTTTACGCGGATTAGTCCATCTATCAGGATGTTAGCTAGTTCAATTGTTTCTTCAATAGTCTGTGGTCTAGCGCCTTGACCATGTCTCAGATTTCACTAACTAATCCCCAAATATAACAAGAAATTAGTACGGGTTTTGGTGAAGCCAGAGTTGGTACCATTATTGCGTATTTGAAGAACTTCTTCGTATATTCACGACAATTCACATTTATCATTTTATGATTTAGGATGGCATTAGCCATTTGTTCCTTTTCATAATATAGGTCCACTTGGAGGATCAAGATTAAACCTACTTCCTCGTTTTCTAACACACTAACGAGTGCGGAATCCACGTAAGTATGCAAACCAAAGCAAAGATGAATAAACACAAAGTAACCAAAGATTCACTATCTTGATTAACTGAAGAGAACTAGTACAAACACATACACACAATGTTCATACAGACTCCAAACTGCTCTCTTGCTGAACTGTGAAATTGAGGTTTGTATATATAGGCCCAACACCCACCAACACTACGAAGAATGTTACTGGGCCCACGAAAACATGTCCAGGCCCACGAAGAAGGGGTTCTTCGTGGACTTAGTCAGCGAAGAACTATAATAACGAAGAATGGTTTTTCGTGACTGTCAAATGGACGAAACATTATCTTTCGAAAGGTGTGACTCCCACGAAGAATAGGGTTCTTCGTGGATAGGCTGCAAACAGACAGCGAGTTACAAAAACAGACATATAGCACAACAAACATATAACAACTAACAGACTACACACATGCAGCTGTTTTACATACATCACAAAGTAAACGTCGTACATATTGGTGCATACGTCTGTCGACTTCGTCTTGTATCGAGTCTTGTATTAGAATTGTTAGATCAGGGCACGTAGTTCGAGAAAAATAGGGTTGTGTGTGAAAAGGTAATTTCGCACGAAATTTATTGCTAATTTCGCATGAAATTAGCAGTGGCTAATTTCGCACGAAATAGCACATGCTAATTCCATGCGAAATTACACCACTATATATACCCTTGATGCTAGTTCATTTGTAACGAAATTAGATTCCGGTAGGTGCTGCTGATGTGTCGTTTGATCTGTTTTGCTGTCAAATCAATAAAACAAGACATTTGAAGTGAATCAAGCTGTTTTCCAAGTCAATTCTTTAGTTTCCGCCTCCTGAATTGATAAGAGCTCTTCTGAACAACTTGTCTGGTCGTGAAAACGATCCTACAAGTGGTATCAGAGCTCAGGAGGAAGAGTTCTTGCTAAAACAACCATTATTTCTGACTTCTACACCTTCTTTTTCAAATTTAACAAGATTTAACGGTCAAAATGGTTTGAATTTCACACATTTCACGCGAAACAGTGTTTTAACAAATCCTTGAAAGAATTGGACCTTAATTCGATTTAAAACTGATAAAATTGGTAATTTCGCTTGAAAATCATATCGACAAAGATGACGTCAGCGGTATTTCGCATGAAATTAGCAGTTAATTTCGCTTGAAATTGATATTTCACTTGAAAAATACATTTGATTTTGCACGGAATCATTGTATTTGGCTTATTTCACACGAAATTACTTCTGAATTGTTATTTCGCACGAAATTAGATTGTGATTTCGTACGAAATCATTCATTTCGTACGGAATCAGGGTATTTCGTTTGTAAGTGGTATTTCGTGTGAAAACTGATTTCCTTTGAAACCATTATTTGGTTCCAAAGTTTGATTTCGTGTGAACTGCTATTTCGCTCCAAGTGATTTCGTTTGAGTCTTTATTTCGTGTGAACTTTCTTTATTGTTTGAACTTTGTGATTGTGTGATACAGATTACTGAATCATGGAAGAAGAATTCTACAATGCGTTTGCTACACCAGTTGCTCCTGTTACAGCTGCCGAAACATTGTACAATGAGAATGAGACAGGAACTTACGAGAAACCGCCAAAACTCATGTACATTGAAGATTTTAAAGGATGGCAAAATCAATTTGAGAACTGGGTACAAGCGTATAAGTTTGATGCATGGTGTTCATTAGAGAAAGATTATGAGAAACCGAAAAATGAACGTGGACTTGAAAAAGCTTTTTGTGACTTTTCAGAGAGTGATAAATTGAAATATACAAGTGAAAAAATGATGATCAGTATTCTTCAACTAGCAATTAAAGAAGATATCTTTGTTTTGCTCCAACATGAGGGTACAACTAGGTCAATTTGGACGGCATTGATTCAAAAGTTTAAAGGAAGTGCAGATATGATCAAGAACAAAAAGGCTTTACTTAAGAAATCATTTGACATGTTTGTAGCATTTGAACATGAAACAACAAAAGTGACCATTGATAGGTATTGTCATCTAGTTCTGGAAATGGGAAGATTGGACATAAAGAAAGGCGATGATGAGTGGGTTGATAAGCTATCCGATGCATTACTTCAGAACAAATGGGGAACTTATTTGTTGATCTTAAAACACATGAGAAAATCTGAGAGTATGAATTTGGCAAAGTTTATTCAGAAGATTGAAGAGCATGAGTTGGATATTCAGAAAACAGCAATCATGAGTAATCCGAATGCTCAACAAGATGTCAGCTTATACTATAGAGGAAACTAATTTGAGGTTACTCCGAGTCCAAAGATTCAGACTGGTTTCAGTGCTGATAGTTCTTCTGGAACAAAGGGTAGTACTGTAACTCAAAGTGGTGGAATTTCGTCTTCATATTCAAGCTTTGATCCAAATCTTACAACACCAAGTCCTCAACGAAAGAATTCTACAAATCTGCAATGTAATGTTACTTTGAACATTCAAAATGGTCAAAATCTTTCTCCAGAAATAGCTAAGCAACACATGGCGTCACTCGTTACTATGTTGGAATAATATGAAAGTTTGATTTCTGGAAAAATTGGAAATCCAATGCTTACCAAAGAAGATTATGACCAAATTGATGCTGAGGAACTTGAGTTGATGGACATCAAGTGGTGTTTAGCTAGTGCTGTTCGAAGGGTAGAAAAGTTTCAACAAATCACATGACTTTGGTGAATTGTCTAAATCTCCGATAGGATTTGACAAATCGAAGGTTACATGTTTCCGTTGTCATGAAAAAGGTCATTTTAAGCGTGAGTGCAAAAACAAAGAAGCAAATGGAAGACAAGATCAGTCTGGAAAGAACAAGTATTATCAAAAGTCAATTTTTCATCAGATTACTCAACAACCACAAACTGCACATGCGCGAGCCTTTCAAGAAAAAGTGAAAAGAGCTTGTTATGATATAATTAACCAAGACGATGAAAAGGTGGTAGAAGGATTTAGCTGGGATAAATACATTCCACCTAGTTCAGGTCTTGTTGCTAGAATTCTGGAAGAAGATGAAGTCAAATCTAGTCCGAAAAGGATACCGAGTTTTCCAGATTTTGGAAGTGATGTAGATACCGATGATGAAGAAGAATATATTAACAAAACTAGAAAGGGTATTGATCCTGATAGTTTTAATTTGTTTTTTGCAGATAAAGTTGAGATGCTGAATGAGAAGATGATTGCCAGATTGAAGAAAGAGCTGGAACCAAGAAGAATAGCTGATGAAAAGGCAAAGATGGAAGCTGCAGAAGCAAATAGTGAATCGGTGATTGAGAAAGTGATAGAAAAAATCATTGAAGTGGAGAAAGTGGTAGAGAAAATTGTTGAGGTCGAAAAAGTAGTTGAAGTTGAGAAACTCGTTGAAGTTGAGAAAATTGTCGAGGTAGAAAAAATTGTTGAAGTTGAAAAGATAGTTGAGGTCATTAAACCTTGTCAGAAATGTTTAGAATCTTACAAAGATTGTGATGAGAAGGACAAAAAGATTAGTGAACTTGAAGATTTGAAGGAAAAATTGTTATCTGATGTGAAGTATGTGAAGGAGTCGTATGATGTTTTGAACAGGACGGTTGATGGTTTGACCAAGACAAATTGAGAAGTTGATGCTACTATGTCAATGATGAGCTCAACATTAATGACGAAGCAGAAGGTTATCAATGAGTACATTGAAGATTGTGCAAAGCTAAAGTAGGATCTGGAATTTGAAAAGATTGAAAGTGAAAGAATCAAACGTTTGTTATTGAGTTATACCACATGTGATTATTTGATTAACAGAGTTTATCCTACTGTTGCAAGTCTTGAAGCTTTTCAAGATAAAAAGACAGAAGATACGGATACTGGTAAGAAACAAAGTGTCAAATATAACAAGTGTCCGCCCCCAATCTAGGAAAGTTATTCTCCCAGAAAGCCAAATGTGGAACGTTTAAATAAGGCTCTCAACATCAAGTTAAAGTCTGAAACCATTGATGAGTTACCAGATAACATTGATTTCACATTCACAGCGTCTGACACTGATCATGAGTCTGAATTGTTAAAGAAAGTGGTCGATCAAGTGTTGGATATGGATGAAGAGTCAAAATCGGAGTCTAAATCTGAAAGTTCGAGTTCGTTAGAAAAGAGTCCGAGTTCACCGGTCAAGCGGGTTTACAATAAAGAATTCTTATTATCAAAATCAAATTTGAATGATGGACCAATCAAAGTAGCTTATACTTTGAATGATTCAGACAAATTATATTCTTATGAGGAATTCCCAATAAGAAGTGTCAAAACTGAATAGATTAAACAGGTTTTTAAATTGATAGAAATTAATATTTCTGAAATAAAAGATCTAAATCTTTTTGAAAAACCTAAAAAGTACACTTCAAGAATTCAACAAAGATTGAACAAGAAAACGGGTTTGAATTCTGGTTATAGGTTTCAAAAGAAACCAAACCATAATGGTAATTACAAAAAGAATGGTTTAGGTTTCATTTCCCCATAAAATTATAAAAATGAGAAAACTTATAAACCAAAAACAAAATTTGTTTCAGGTACAAGCTCAGAAGAGGAATAAAAGAAACCATTTTGGAAACAGTCAAATCGAGAGTTTCTTGCTGAAAAGAGAAAGAATATGATGATGAGATCTGAACAGAGAGTTGAAAGAAGAAAATGTTTCAAATGTCACAAGATTGGACACATTGCTTGGAATTGCCAGCAGTCCAACAACACAAAATAGGGAGTTTCTTTTAACACAAAATTGAAAGAAAAACATGTTGATGAAAAGAAACAACTAACTGAGAAATCTAAAGTTGTTGAAAATTCGACTTTTGAAAATGGTGATGTTTCAAAACATTTTTACAGAAGAAAAGTCAATTTAAACAAACAAAAATGGGTTGTTAAAGGTTCAGATGAAAATTCTAGTGATGAATCTGATTCCATAAAATCAGAGGAGTTATCTGTTGAGAAAAATGTTGAAAATTCTGTACCGCCATTGGATGATGTTAATTTTCCACCGTTTCGGGCAGAAAATCTGAAGTCAAAAGGTAGATTTGAGATTTCAGATCAATTCTTTATTGGTAAGAAAGAATTTGATGCTGAAAAGGTGTTTAATGGAAATATCAAACACATCTTTGGAAAGATGGTTGATGGGAAGGTTAAAGGTGCAAAAGAATTTTATGAATCGAAAAGATGGTGGGATAGATGTGAGGCAAAATCACCCAAGGCTGGTCAGGCTTGGGTGACTGCATTTTCTACTTAAAAACCTGACTTCCCGAAGCTTCCAGGTTGGTAAGAGTGGAGCAGGAATCGGCACATTTCTTGAGAAATTCACATCTGTGATATTTCAATCTACACGTGGTAGTTATTCTTGAAAATTGTCATATTTCAAGTGGTTGGGTTGATGAGTAAACCTACAAGTGGTTAAAAAGAGGTTTCAACTGCAAAAGGTTATCAGGGTCATTAAATTGAACCTGATTTAACCTTCATTCAAAATGATTGATAAAACAATGTGATGAATGGAACCTAAATTTTACAAGTGGTAAAATCAACAAATCTTATTTTCCAGAAAAACCATTTTGATTAAAACAAACTTAAGTGTTTTGAAATCTTAGTGGGAAAATAGTTTGTTGTAAGAGGGAGTTCTGATTGATTAAGCCAAGTGGATGGCGAATTAAAGCAATTCACAACAGTTGTCACTTTACTTGTATAGTTTGTTTTCAAATTTTCGTTAGATGGTTTTGAATTTTAGGGGGAGTAAGAAAATTTCAGAAAATCCAAAAACATTAGAAATTTGAAAAAGTCAAAAACATGATAAAATCTGAAATTGAGTTTTGTTGTAAAAAGAGGAAATGATAGTACATCAGCGGACTATCACAACACGATAAAGAATTGAAAAGTTAAAATGTGATAAACGGTCTCACTGAGAATGTGCCAGTAGGTTTTTGCACATTTAGTAGATTGTTTTCGAGATATAAACATAAAATCAAACTTGCTTATCTCGTGGGGAACATCTCTAGGATATATGGGTAACCCCCGAAATCTTGTTTGAAAGATCCCTCTTTCTGAAATATTAGGTCTTTATGCTTAGTGATATCTGGGGTATTATCCCAGGACTTCTGATTTTGCAGAAGCAATAGCCTAGTCCCCGAATAATACTTTGCACTTGCTTGAAATAAAAGCACCACCCTCAGCATAAAAATGATGAAACATTGCAAAATGCTAATCATGTGCTGTTGAAGAAAAGATTCTCTAAAGGGAACACACCAAAAGTCGAGCCATCATCTCTCTGTACGAATGGAAGTTCTAACCTGAGCTCTCATGGCCTCGCATTTACCCTTTTACAGATATCATCTAGGTATACTCACCTGTAAGACTGAATATTGGGATCTGGATACGGGAGTATATTCTGAGGTGGGACATGCGAATAAGTTTAAGTACTTAAGACATTAATCTTGTATCTCAGAACAATTGAACTTTGTGTGAAAATTTAAATGGACCAGTATAGTATACTGACAATCTAAGTGAATTGTTTAAAACTTAACATGTTTAAAGCTTAACGGTGTTAGTGATTTGTCTTATAAACTGATATGATCCTCTTACACAAACTCACAAAAATATTGTCTGTAAATATTTCTTTACTGCATTTCATATAAAGCAAATTCCAAAAAGATTTTCAGTGTGTTTTAGCATAAAGTTTTGAAAAATTCAAAAAGATTTTCGACAACTGATGTTAAAAAGCAGATTTTCAAAATTCCAAGCGCTGAACATGACGAACAGGTTTGGAAAAAAATTTGTTTGAAAAATGATTATAAGTGGTCATCAGAAATAGAATGATTAAATAACTATGAGTGTATGTCTACAAGTGGTTAGCAAAGAATAAAATTTGCAAATTATTAAATTTGAAAATCTTATTTTGAGAAGAGTTTATGCACGAATGAAGCTTGAAGGGAGTCAGGTTCCGATGCCTGATGATTTTCCGCATAGCAAGTCTACGATCCCACCACAATTCAAGGGGGAGATTACAAGGGAGTCTGATGATGCAGGAGCCATATTCAATTCTTGAGGTTCACGCTGGTTGCTGATGCTTGTGACAACCTGTACTCTCATCATCGAGAGAAGGGGGTATTTTAGTGAAAATGTGCGTTATTATTATTGTTACTACTTTTACTATTACTATTATTATTTGTGAAATAATAATAAGCCACAATGAGAGGTTTACTCGTATATTTGTTGTATTTACCATTATCGGGCCAGTAGGTTGAACGAGACGCGGAACCATGTAGACGAACTCACACACTTGGGCTAAGGCCCAAGCTAACCCAACCTACCTAAACCCAAAACCCTAGACTATAAATAAGAACTTAAACCCCACCCCCTCATTTTTGGACAAAAACCCTAACCCATAACAATTGCAGCCGCTCTCACACTCCCGCACACACTCCTCGTTTCTTTCTGCTAACTCCGGCGACCGGAGCTTTTCCGGCGACTCCTCAGGCGACCAGTAACTCCGGCGGACTGTTGGCGTTCCAGTTTCAGCCAAACACCCCCACCCACACCTTTGAAACCTTTCCTTTCTTGCACCAATTCTCGTACACCCAACCCCTCACCTCTGATTTTACCCTCTACATGCCCACACCCCCTTGTTCCGCGGATAAACGATCATGGTGACGTACGGCAGCGTTGACGAAGAAACAGAGAGAGAGTGAGGAGAAGACGGTGATGTCAGACGGCAGCGACGACCATGGTGTTTTGGTTCGAGGTTCGCAGCGACAGTGGAGCATGGTGGTGTTGTTTCGGTTCGGTCAAAATCTAGGTTCGGGCTAGGATCGGTAAACGAGTCAGCAGAGTATTGATTCTCAGAAACATATTCGGCAGTCTCGGGTCTAAGTTGAACATGGTAAGCCGTTTTTGTATTTCGAGAAACTTGTGATGTATAGTCTTATGCCTTCAACTCGTTGTGTTACTCTGTTTGATTTGAAACAAAGGTTTATTAACCATGTTAATGTGTAATTTGGAGGGTGTTCTATGCTTAGAAAGGTTTCTGTTAATGAATGCCTATTGTGATCCAGACATGTGGATTAATATGATAATATAGTTGTTTTATTAGCATGAAAAAAAAAATCCTGAAACAAACTGATAGGGAATCGATGGAATTGGGGAATGATTTATGATTGACTGTTTAATATGTTAGTTGTTGAAGTAGTATACGTTATGAGTATGGATTGAGAAATAAAGGTGTAAATCTTCGTGTGTTTGATAATTGGTTAGATCTAAATGCATGTTTATTGATTTGATATGGGGTTTTGATGCAAGTAGGTAATGATAATAAATCTGATTTTTTTTACAAACATCAGTGGTGAAACAGTAGGTAATGATAAGGAGAATGGAATGTCATGAATCCACTTTTGATAAGGATTGACTGATTTAATCCTAGGAACCTGCATGATGTTGTGTTTTTGTCTTGTCTAAATGAAGCCATTTGTTGAAGATAAAAACCCTAATAAAGAACATTTTGAATATGTGATGAATATTTGTAAATTATGGTGTTTGATCCGTTATTGGTTAAAATGAAATATTTGGAACATGTTTATGCATTTTGATTGGTCAGTACATGAAATCATGATTGTGCAAAATGATTGGATCGTACAAGGGTGGTAAACATTCTAGAAAGATTCCCACAGTGGTTGCGAGTCGAGATCAGGCGGTTTCGACTCGAGACCACTTAGTGACCACTCGGAACCAGACAAAAGGGGACTCGAGATCGGGTAGGATGCGACTCTAGATCTCCTGATCTCGACGCAAGCCTGACTCGAGACATCATGGTTGCGACTCAGAGATGCACAACCCGAGATCGTCTGGTTGCGACTCAGAAACTCGTGGTTGCGACTCGAGACCTCTTGTTCTCGAGTCGAGACCACCCGGTTTCGACTGGACTATTTTGTTTAGTTATTGGGCCGCACGAACTGATGTTATGAACTGTGTGCCATTGCCATTGTTTAAATGTTACTGTTTAACTGTTCACATACTAGGATAGGCCCAATAACGTATATGCTAGTATGACTTACGTGCTATGTGTTAAATACGTGTAGTTTGTACGTGACACTACTTGTATACAAACCTAATAAATATTTAATAACCATAATAGGGTATGGTTGACCAACAAAACACGAGTAAATTGTCAACCGAGCAAAGCAAAGGTGAGTTCACTACTTTTTACTTAAAGCATGCATTCCCGGTGGTTGGGAAACGGAACGAAACAACTTTTCCTGGTTTGGAATTGCTTACTATCTCCTTATGAGGGATGCGGTATTTCTATCTCCTTGTGTGGGATACGGGTAACAACATTATCCCCGGTGAGGGATACAAACTTACTTTTCTTCCCTGGTTACTGGGAACTTTTAGTTAATTACTGTTTATACGGAAATGCAACGAGCAACACTAAACGAAACTCTATCACTTAAGTCCCTACTACATAATACCGATTAGTCGCCGGGGCCAAGCGAACGGGTTATTAGTTGATAGCGCTATTTAGGTCTTTCCAACCTCACACCGTGCCATGGTATGGGATCGGTCGTGAACTAATGTACTCAGGCATCCGTCAATGATGATAGAACATTGACATCGGGGCATCATGCGGAAACGCAACGGTTACCTAGTGTTCGGTATTGGAAAAACAGTTTAGTCGCTTACTTATGGGGTAGCTCCCCATGGCATGTATAAACGGGTAAATTAACTGGTTCAAACAAGTTTTTGGAATTAAAACTGGAAAACTGCAAACACGTGAACTCGCCAATGTTATGTTGACACTCTACTGCATGCTTTGCAGGTTGCTCGATACAGCTTTGGGCGGACGTTGCAATCGGATGGAGTGCGTGGTTCGTAAGTAACATGTTAATAAACTTGTGGTTTCAATTATGATAAGTTTTCTTCCCTTTTCCGCTGTGAACTTAAACTCTGTTTTGAAAAATTTAAATTAGGTCGCTAATTACGCTAATGTTTATAACCATAACTAATCCGTTCAAAATAATTAGTGGCTAAGATCCTGGTCGTCACACGCCTCGCGGTAATACTCCGCGTGTGGATTTTGAGGGTGTGACAGATTGGTATCAGAGCCATTGGTTATAGCGAACTAGGTTTTAAATATGAAAATATTTTGGTTTGGGAAATAAAATATTTTTATAAGAAAACCAGACTATAACCGTTCTTTAGTGGAAACCACAACTACACCACACTCCGGATTGCAAGGTTCGTCAACCTCAGATGCTCACCTGGTAATGGTAGGCTAACGACATTTACTTGTGCATAACTTATGTGTGTGAACACGCATGTGTGTATGTGTATAATTGGCATATATGTGCGTACATTTAGTATTTAATCCAGTGGATCATACGAAGGTTAGGCTAGCTTGTTACGTGTTAAACAGGAGCGAGTCCTCCTAAACCTGGTTCGAAACCATGATACGCTAAGGGCAAGGAACAAGTTATTCCAAGCCCTCATCCATGTACGTCCTGGTATCACCCCTGGATTGGAACGAATCGGTGCGGTGAACGATTGCTCGATATACTTGCTTAGGAGAGGCCTGTTACGAAACACATAGAGAAGTTACGAGAACGAATCGCCAAAGGGGAGCCACCCCTATATCATGAGATATTAGAAGAAGCGACGACGCCATTCGTATTCTTTTTTTTGCTTGCGTATTTCTTTTCCCAATTTAAGTGGTGAGACTTGTTCCCTCACACGACTGATCACCTGGATCCTCGAAGCGTTCTAGTAAGTCTACACTTTTCGGGTTTTTGTTTACACGTCTCCAACGCGTAAAACCTGGGTGGCGTATGCTTCTCATTGTGGTGCCAGCAATCGCATTACCTCTCCATCGACCACGAAGTTATTTCCTCCTAATTCCTCGTTACATGGTTAATCCTTGCTCAAGTTAAACTTATACCTTAGTACGCCCCAAAACCCAGCAAGTTGATATCCTTCCCACGAACCGGTGTATTGAAGACGTGGCTAGACAAAGATACGAGCCAGTCAACCCACCGACGAGCACGGTGACCTTGATGCTTACCTTATCCTTCATTTGCCATAACCGTTATTCTTTGATGACTTTTCTAATTCTACGAATCCTTTCACTAGCTTCCGTACGAATCAATGTTTATTGCTTAAGACGGTATCCTCACTTCTATCGTTTCTTTATTACGGCATCCACGTTTCTTCATATGGAAACCTTGACCTGATTTCTCTTCAGATTTATGAAATTCAGCAAGATAGACCGTTAGTCGACAAACCTCATAAACCCTGAAATATGGCAACATCTACCTCAATCATGCCTTTTCGAAAGCCTGTTTCCGCAGTTTCACATCAAACCCCCCCCCCTCGACGATGCAAGCACTACTTCAAACTCATTTGCATGACTTAGACTAATCCGCTCGAACTTGATTCCCTACCGATCTGAGAAATCATATCCTGCTAGACGTCTCTGTAGACGTTAAAAACCTACAGACCCGCGTGATGGTCATTCCTCTCTAGCCGCTTCATATTGTGCTAATCACATCGACATAACGCCCCATATCGGCAAGCGACATCCTTCTAACTATATACAACTTGTGTGCGACCAGCTACCTCATCGACGTCAGATAAATCCCTATTGCCGATCCCGAAGCCTTCATGTTTTGTCTCAAGTTGAAAGCAGGAGTTATGACTCCCCCTCTCGCATTATCTCCCTACTCGTGTTATTATTCACGGATTCCATGATCTTTATCTACTCTGCACAAATCTTCGTTTGAACGAACTACTTCCTACGAATGTTACCCGCTGGAGCGACGAGCTAAGGATAGCCCGGGGGTAACGGGTATCGCAAGCACTGTTCTTCGAACTCGATACAATCAACACCTGGATTACGACACTCGAAATTATTCCATCCCACAATTGTTTCCTTCGACGACGTCCAAACCTATTCCGAAAACCAGTGGGAATCAGGACGACTCCTGCGCTTTACCCTGGTACTTTTACGACATGGACCGCCTTGCGCAAAGTTTTCGATGCACCGACTTTTAACATCGCAAAGCCCGCATTTCTCGACCGTATACGCAACCCCTCACGATTTGAAATCGAAAGGGCATCCCCTAGCATTCGAGGAATGCTCAAATACCCGCAACTCCAACGATTGGAAGATGATCTACGAGGTGCTTCTATCTTACTCTCTCCTGTCTAAGGCATTGGTGAAATGTCTACCAGTAACGGCACGCGACCAAAGAAACCAACAGGTTTTCGAACTTGCAACCATCTACTTGGTAGAAGTAGATACTAGGCACGGGATGCCAACTTCTCTTATACCTGATTGTAAACCACGTTTTGCAACCGATTCATCGCAAGGCTGTGCGCAAAAGACTTTTGACTCACGTTTAGGCATGAGCACCACTTATCGCCCGGGAATTGATGGTCGGGCCAAACACACCATCCAAGCACCCAATGGCATGCTAAGAACATGTGTTATCGACCATGGAGCGACACTTCCCTTTTGTAGAATCCTCTTCCAACAACTGCTAACGCACTAGCATACAGGCAACACCATTTGAGGCATTGCACGGACTTAGATGCCGGCCACCTTTGTGTTGGGCGGAAGCCAAATTACCGGCCCAGAGCTTGCACTTGACACAACGGGTAGGATTGCCCAGAATAGACAACGCATGGCGGCAGCTCTAGACCGTCAGAAAAGCTACGCGGATAAGCGTAGGAAACCTCTAGAACTTCGAGTCGGAGACTAAGTTCTACTTAAAGTTTCACCCTGGAAGGGTGTGGTACGTCTTGATAAACAAGGGAAAACTTAATCCGTGATATGTTGGACCGTTCAAAATTTACCGAGGGGATCGGTAAGGTTGTTATAGACTGAACCTGCCTGAAGAGCCGAGTGCGGTACACAACGTCTTTCACGTGCCTAATCTGAAGAAGAGTCTGTCAGGTGCAACATTCGTTATTCCTTTTTAGGAACTCGTGAACAGCAACAAACTACGCTTCGTTAAGAAACCGGTTGAGATCAAGGATCAAGAAATCAAAACCCTCGAGCGTAGTGTAACTAACAAAACGAGTTCGTTGTAACTCACGCTGTGGCCCAGAGTTTACCTGAGAACGGGAAAACCAGCTGATGTGCATGTATCCCCAGTTGTTTACAAACATAACTTCCAGCACTGAAGCTACAACTGAATTTCGGGAAGAAATTTCAAGCCAACATGGGGATGATGTGACACCCCACGAAAACGTTTAATCACACTAGCTTGTCAGTGGCTGCGCGCTAAATTTCGGGACGAAATTTCTGAAACTTGGGGATAATGTGACACTTCGAGTCTTCCTGTACGTTTCTTGGATGTCATAATTAAATTTGTGAAATTCTTTACTGTGTGAAATACATACAAACTCTGTGGATCTTATACTGCGTGATTTTTAGTGCTATATGATTTTATGTGCTATCTGACGTACGTGTTAGTACTGTGGACTTTCGTGAAACTGCTTGTATCTACGTATGGTAATGGAGTCTACGTGTACATATAAAGCGTATCGTTTGACCTTCGCCTAATTTTGAGGACGAAATTCCAGTAACATGGGGAGAATGTGACAACCTGTACTCTCATCATCGAGAGAAGGGGGTATTTTAGTGAAAATGTGCGTTATTATTATTGTTACTACTTTTACTATTACTATTATTATTTGTGAAATAATAATAAGCCACAATGAGAGGTATACTCGTATATTTGTTGTATTTACCATTATCGGGCCAGTAGGTTGAACGAGACGCGGAACCATGTAGACGAACTCACACACTTGGGCTAAGGCCCAAGCTAACCCAACCTACCTAAACCCAAAACCCTAGACTATAAATAAGAACTTAAACCCCACCCCCTCATTTTTGGACAAAAACCCTAACCCATAACAATTGCAGCCGCTCTCACACTCCCGCACACACTCCTCGTTTCTTTCTGCTAACTCCGGCGACCGGAGCTTTTCCTGCGACTCCTCAGGCGACCAGTAACTCCGGCGGACTGTTGGCGTTCCAGTTTCAGCCAAACACCCCCACCCACACCTTTGAAACCTTTCCTTTCTTGCACCAATTCTCGTACACCCAACCCCCCACCTCTGATTTTACCCTCTACATGCCCACACCCCCCCTTGTTCCGCGGATAAACGATCATGGTGACGTACGGCAGCGTTGACGAAGAAACAGAGAGAGAGTGAGGAGAAGACGGTGATGTCAGACGGCAGCGACGACCATGGTGTTTTGGTTCGAGGTTCGCAGCGACAGTGGAGCGTGGTGGTGTTGTTTCGGTTCGGTCAAAATCTAGGTTCGGGCTAGGATCGGTAAACGAGTCAGCAGAGTATTGATTCTCAGAAACATATTCGGCAGTCTCGGGTCTAAGTTGAACATGGTAAGCCGTTTTTGTATTTCGAGAAACTTGTGATGTATAGTCTTATGCCTTCAACTCGTTGTGTTACTCTGTTTGATTTGAAACAAAGGTTTATTAACCATGTTAATGTGTAATTTGGAGGGTGTTCTATGCTTAGAAAGGTTTCTGTTAATGAATGCCTATTGTGATCCAGACATGTGGATTAATATGATAATATAGTTGTTTTATTAGCATGAAAAAAAAAATCCTGAAACAAACTGATAGGGAATCGATGGAATTGGGGAATGATTTATGATTGACTGTTTAATATGTTAGTTGTTGAAGTAGTATACGTTATGAGTATGGATTGAGAAATAAAGGTGTAAATCTTCGTGTGTTTGATAATTGGTTAGATCTAAATGCATGTTTATTGATTTGATATGGGGTTTTGATGCAAGTAGGTAATGATAATAAATCTGATTTTTTTTACAAACATCAGTGGTGAAACAGTAGGTAATGATAAGGAGAATGGAATGTCATGAATCCACTTTTGATAAGGATTGACTGATTTAATCCTAGGAACCTGCATGATGTTGTGTTTTTGTCTTGTCTAAATGAAGCCATTTGTTGAAGATAAAAACCCCAATAAAGAACATTTTGAATATGTGATGAATATTTGTAAATTATGGTGTTTGATCCGTTATTGGTTAAAATGAAATATTTGGAACATGTTTATGCATTTTGATTGGTCAGTACATGAAATCATGATTGTGCAAAATGATTGGATCGTACAAGGGTGGTAAACATTCTAGAAAGATTCCCACAGTGGTTGCGAGTCGAGATCAGGCGGTTTCGACTCGAGACCACTTAGTGACCACTCGGAACCAGACAAAAGGGGACTCGAGATCGGGTAGGATGCGACTCTAGATCTCCTGATCTCGACGCAAGCCTGACTCGAGACATCATGGTTGCGACTCAGAGATGCACAACCCGAGATCGTCTGGTTGCGACTCAGAAACTCGTGGTTGCGACTCGAGACCTCTTGTTCTCGAGTCGAGACCACCCGGTTTCGACTGGACTATTTTGTTTAGTTATTGGGCCGCACGAACTGATGTTATGAACTGTGTGCCATTGCCATTGTTTAAATGTTACTGTTTAACTGTTCACATACTAGGATAGGCCCAATAACGTATATGCTAGTATGACTTACGTGCTATGTGTTAAATACGTGTAGTTTGTACGTGACACTACTTGTATACAAACCTAATAAATATTTAATAACCATAATAGGGTATGGTTGACCAACAAAACACGAGTAAATTGTCAACCGAGCAAAGGAAAGGTGAGTTCACTACTTTTTACTTAAAGCATGCATTCCCGGTGGTTGCGAAACGGAACGAAACAACTTTTCCTGGTTTGGAATTGCTTACTATCTCCTTATGAGGGATGCGGTATTTCTATCTCCTTGTGTGGGATACGGGTAACAACATTATCCCCGGTGAGGGATACAAACTTACTTTTCTTCCCTGGTTACTGGGAACTTTTAGTTAATTACTGTTTATACGGAAATGCAACGAGCAACACTAAACGAAACTCTATCACTTAAGTCCCTACTACATAATACCGATTAGTCGCCGGGGCCAGGCGAACGGGTTATTAGTTGATAGCGCTATTTAGGTCTTACCAACCTCACACCGTGCCATGGTATGGGATCGGTCGTGAACTAATGTACTCAGGCATCCGTCAATTTTGATAGAACATTGACATCGGGGCATCCTGCGGAAACGCAACGGTTACCTAGTGTTCGGTATTGGAAAAAACAGTTTAGTCGCTTACTTATGGGGTAGCTCCCCATGGCATGTATAAACGGGTAAATTAACTGGTTCAAACAAGTTTTTGGAATTAAAACTGGAAAACTGCAAACACGTGAACTCGCCAACGTTATGTTGACACTCTACTGCATGCTTTGCAGGTTGCTTGATACAGCTTTGGGCGGACGTTGCAATCGGATGGAGTGCGTGGTTCGTAAGTAACATGTTAATAAACTTGTGGTTTCAATTATGATAAGTTTTCTTCCCTTTTCCGCTGTGAACTTAAACTCTGTTTTGAAAAATTTAAACTAGGTCGCTAATTACGCTAATGTTTATAACCATAACTAATCCGTTCAAAATAATTAGTGGCTAAGATCCAGGTCGTCACACGCCTCGCGGTAATACTCCGCGTGTGGATTTTGAGGGTGTGACAATGCTGATGAACTTAAGGAATCAAGAGACCTGATCAAGAGAAGATAGAGCTAGGGGTTTGATCCTGAAAATGCAAGAGATTGATAGATCAACATCTGAGGGGGGAGATTTGTTGATAAAGAAAAGAGACAGAGATTGAGAATACTTACACTGTCAGATACTTTGAAAAGAGCCCGAAGACTGATCAAGGCTGAAGATTGAGAAGACTCGACACTGAAGACTCGTCAACATCCGAGGGGGAGTCTGTTGGTACATACGTCTGTCGACATCGTCTTGTATCGAGTGTTGTATTAGAATTGTTAGATCAGGGCACGTAGTTCGAGAAAAATAGGGTTTGTGTGTGAAAAGGTAATTTCGCACGAAATTAGCAAAAGCTAATTTCGCACGAAATTAGCAGTGGCTAATTTCGCACGAAATAGCACATGCTAATTCCATGCGAAATTACACCACTATATATACCCTTGATGCTAGTTCATTTGTAACGAAATTAGATTCCGGTACCGAGGAGCTGCTGACGTGTCGTTTTATCTGTTTTGCTGTCAAATCAATAAAACAAGACATTTGAAGTGAATCAAGTTGTTTTCCAAGTCAATTCATAAGTTTCCGCCTCTTGAATTGATAAGAGCTCTTCTGAACGACTCGTCTGGTCGTGAAAACGATCCTACGGTACCAAGTCAAGACAGGAGGATATCTTGACTTGGTCGACTCGACCAAAACTATAAAGACACGTAAATGACCGTACAAATACCGACACAACTAAGAACAAGCGACAGACACAAAAGTGCACCAACAAACTCCCCCTTGGCTGTTGCTTGGTCTTCGGTCTTCATCTCTAATGGTCTGCTTCAGACCACGAGCTACCGGCGTGTATTCCTCAATAGTAGCAAAAACAAGCGACGCGTTGAAACAATAAAGCTTGATGAGCGTCCTTGTCTTCGTAGAAGATGTCGTGTTGAAGTAGCTTCTTGATGTAGGCAACGGACATATTCACGATCCACATCGGATCAAGCATGTGAAAGTTGGCTTCGTCGTTCTTGAACACGATCACTATTTCATGAGTATTTGAGTCGTAACACCACACCACCATGTTTCTAAGAAAGTCTTGTTTCGTCGGCATGAGTGGTGTTTTATCCATAACCTTCACCAACTTGTAAACAAGCTTGTAACGTGCGGTGTTGGTTGCTAGATCTAACGTGTATTTGATCTGCTCGTGCATTGGAAACTGTGGCCCGTACAACTCATCTTTCCAACCTCTTCGACGTTCCATTATTAGTTTGCGAGCAAATAGCGTAACACCTTCGAAATTTGAGCGATTGATAACATTTAATTTCACTAAACCTGCAACATCATAAAACGGTAAAGTTAGTATGCTAAGGGGCGACTTGAAGTACTAGATTCGATGCTCGCGCTTCACGGCCATGCAATGTATTTCTTTCACGAACATCCAGCTGAGAATTCTTCCACGAGTCCGACTTTCTCATACTTCATGTAGTCGACTTGAGCTGGAGGAGGAGCTGGCTTTGCAAACTTTGCCAAGAACTGCTTTTTCCATTCTTCAAAAGTGTCGGGGGGAACATCTGATGTATCACGACTCTTTAACTTTTTATTGATCTCATCCACATTATCCATTAACCAATCTGCATCAAACGGATTGAACTCTGTACCATCTTTGCACACATACTTTGACGTTTCTGCTTCACCTTCAAACACAATCTCCTCCAGATCATTCAAGTTTGCTACATCCGGTTCGCTCGGTATCTCATCGATAGTAGCATCGTCTACTACCTTCATTTCGTTGAGAGCCAAAATCTGTTCATTTGAGATTTCAGACACGAACTCTCCTTCTTCTAATTCTTCACCGGTTACAGGATGACACACCTGTAATGCTAAAGCAGCTGAACTTAACACCACATTATCACCTGTTGTTGAACTTTCACTAATGTGACCACCCATGCTCTCAATATTCTCCAACATATCCAACCTTTCCAGTTCCTCTTGAGATCCATCTGAGGTGACTGGATCGGCCACGATCTGCTGAGGGTTATAAACCACAATTTGAGTTGATGCAGAAGCTTCTGGTTGTTCAGATGAGGCTGGTGGATCAGGATTTCCTGGGTCTTCACTGTTATGATCACGCTTGCATAGAACTTCTTGTGCATTGCAGCTTTCTAATCATAGCGTATTAACCCTCTTCCTGCTCAGCTCGAAGGCATCTTTGAGGTATTAAAACCATCTACCAGTGTCGTATTTATGTTGTTGTACCATTCCCTCATATCATCATGCTTTGCAACAAGTCTTTCTGCAGATCATTGTACTAATGCACTTTGTTTCTTCAACCTGTTTATCTTAATACCACGAGCATTATTAGCTGCTCGCATCTGTTGCAATTGAGCTTCTCTTTCAGCATCAGCAGCCTTCAACCGTTCATTTTCAGCTCGTAACTGCGTAATCTCGGCTTGTTGCCTTCCAACAGTTCCTTCAATGTATTGATCTCTAAATGTTGCTTAATCACAGTGGTTATTGTTGAAGATGTAATCTCTGACTGCCGATTAATCTGATCTGCTGCAGCTTGCAATTGTGAAAACAGAAACTCCACTTTATCACCCTGGTTCATTTTTAAGAACATTCTACTATGTCTCTCTGTGCTTTCTCGGTGATTTATGGATCAGTATTGTTGTGCAGAAGATGTAGCAGGTTATGATTGAGCTTGAGATATTACAACAGGGGGTGGTTCAGCCATTGCTGTGGGGGAAGTCATCAGTGCTTCAGTTTCCTCCGCTGTGAAGGCAAACTGAGGGTTGACGTAGGCTTCTTGTACAGGTTCTGTTGTGGTTTCAGGTTTTGTGACTGTGGGCTCTGCTGATGATACTCCAATCATTTTCTTTCTCCTTTTCTTTCTACGAACTGCAACTTTCTTCTTTCGCAGTCGTTTTGACTCTGTGTCGGATGGAACATAATCTGCATCTGGATCCGTACGAATGCGTCGAATTTGTCTAACACCACGAGCATCAAAGTAGTGTTAATATCCACGTTCAGGCAGATTGTCATCCGAAACTGATTTATCATCATCTCCTGGTTGTTTACTTTTGTCACCAACAGGAGTACTTGCTCCACTTGCACCAACATCATCACCTCACCACCATCACCACGTTCGTCATCATCGTCGCCGTTATCACTTTGATCATCACTATCACCAAAAATTTTCATCTTCTTTCAACCAAATTTGCCTTCAATTGTTTTCTTCAACCTTGGTTCTTCATTGTCAAACTGGCTGTCATCATGACTCCTATGTTCGAGCCATTGGTGTTTTCGTGTATGCCCAAAGTAATATATGCAGTTATGGCAAGAAATTTGCATGAGATAGAAATAGCCAAACACTTCTTGTATTACTGTAAATGTGTTGGCAATTCAGCCGTGGTGATTACATAACCTTTTGATTGTTTACATGTAGCATTTTCTCAATTGTTGAGCGTTCCAATTTCGTGGAACCTCCTTGTTGTCGATGGTGCGTAGCTTGTAGGCTCCCTTTCCGAGTACTGCGTCTATAACATACGGACCTTCCGACTTGGGAGCAAGTTTCCCTGGTTTTTCGGCATTGGAAGCCTCGTTGTCTCTCAGGACGTAATCTCCTGGGTTGAAGGTGTAGACTCGGACTTTGGAGTTATAATACTTCTCCAGCTTCGTTTTGTACTTTGCTTCGTTGATTGCCGCCATCTCTCTCCTTTCTTCTAGGAGGTCTAGGTCGATCTTCCTTTCTTCTTCATTGTTGATTAGGTTCATGGAGAGCATTCGTGGTGATGGCAATCCTATCTCTGCCGGTATCACCGCCTCGGACCCATATACTAAGCTAAACGGTGTTTCTCCGTCGCTTGTCTTCGGCATTGTTCTGTGGGCCCATAATATGCTGGGCAGTTCGTCGACCCAGCCTCTTCTTTTCTCTCCCAATCTTGCCTTGATACCATCAACAATGCTCTTGTTGACTGCTTCCACTTGACCATTCCCCTGCGGGTGTGTGACCGAGGAGAAGGTGTGCTCAATGTGTAATTCTTTGAACCATCGTTGAAGATCGTCTGCAGCAAAGTTCGTCCCATTGTCAGTGATTATTTTGAGCGGTAACCCGAAACGGCATATGATCTGCTCCCATATGAACTTTTTGACGACAGTGGATGTGGTTGATGCAAGTGCTTTTGCCTCTACCCATTTTGTAAAATAGTCGACTGCGACTATTATAAATTTGACAGCACCTGGGGCTTCTGGGAAAGGGCCGACCATGTCTATTCCCCACTGCTGGAAAGGCCATGCCGTTGTGACTGGTACCAATTCATTTTTGGGGCGCATCGTCTTGGGAGCATGTCTTTGGCATCCACTGCATTTCCTCAACTCTTTTACCGCGTCTAAATGCATCCCGGGCCAGTAGTACTCGGCGTTCATCAATTTTGCCACCACCATTCTTGGCCCGGCATATATACCACAGATTCCTTCATGTACTTCTCTGATCAAATAGTTTGCGTCTTCGGGCTCAACACATCTCAACAACGGCCCAAGGTATGACTTTCGGTATAAAATTCCATCAGCCATCTGATAATGTTCAGCCTTGTACTGGATTTTTCTTGCTTCAGCTTTGTTTTCCGGGAGTATCCCAGATTGAAGGTACGCGATTATCGGAGTCATCCATGACGTTGTTCCTACTTGAATAACGCTTACTTCTCTTAGTGACACTGAAGGGTTGCTCAAAACTTCTATGCGCACATCCTTTGCCAGGTGTTGAAAACTTGTAGATGCGAGTTTACTCAGCGCGTCTGCTGGTTTATTCTCGCTTCTGTTAATATGGTGCACTTTGTAGGAATAGAAGGTTTGTAGCAACGTCTTTGCTTGACTCAGGTAGAGTGCCATTACATCTCCTTTGGCTTCGTATTGCCGGTTGATTTTCCCGGCCACTAACATGGAGTCTACATGCGCTTCGATGTGTCTAACTCCCATTTTGATCGCCAATCTTCAGCCAGCCAGGAAAGCTTCGTATTCGGCTTCATTGTTCATGCTCTTGAAATCCAACGTATGGCGTATGTGAATTCATGTTTGTCAGGGCTCACCAGCCGAAGCCCTGCGCCTGCGCCGTCTTCGTTAGACGCGCCGTCTGTGTATAGCAGCCATGGTTCTTCTACTTGCGGTTTTTCGGCTATTTCCATTGCTTTACACTCCCGATCCTTGTCGTCGGGTACTTCTGTCATGAAGTCTGCTAGCACTTGGCCCTTGATTGTTGGTCTTGGCCTGAAAACCACATTATGGCCCCCGAGTTCTATCGCCCACTTTGCTAGTCTTCCTGAAATCTCTGGCTTTGCGAGGATGTTGCCAATATTGTAGTTTGTTTGCACGTGAATGACGTGGTTGGCAAAGTACCTGCGCAGCCGTCTTGATGTGACACCTGTGTCACTGTGACTGTCAAACAAATTCCAAACCAATGAAATTTTGCATTTCATACTTGGGATTTGTAAAAATATGTGTATCGTTTGCACATATCAATTCTTGTTCGATTTCGGGCCTTAAATCGCTTTCTGGAAGGTTATACGCGATCTAATGCGTAAATATAACCAGTTTAATGCAACAAACACTCCGGAACAGTGAAATAGGCTTAACATACCTTAGATAACCCTTACATAACTTCGAAATAAATTTTGGATGGTTTGGTATGTCGAAATCAAGTTTATTCGCTTACAGGGACTAAATTCGACAAACTGCGAAAGTATGTCAATTTGTACTGTAACAGACCTTCCGGAACTTGATCATAAGTTAAATATGCCCTAAATATTCTTTACATAGCTTAGAAATAGGCTTTGAGGGTTCGGTATGCTAAAATAAACTTTATTGATCAATAAAGACTAAAAGCGTCAAAAGTGCATAAGTTTGCATTTTTGCGCATATCTTACGTCCTGAATATATCCGGACATCCAAAAATTTATGTAATCATTAAAATATTTTATTTTAGTGATTGGCATGATAAAATTCCATTCGTCCCTTAATTTGGATCGTTTTTGCGTTCGTTACGACTTCCGTCGTAATTAACCAAATAACGCAACCGTACGACCAAACGAACCGACATACGTGATGTCTGTGAGCATATTTTAAGTTCCCTATACTTTAGTATCATTATAGAGCCTTGAAATGAGGTTAAAGGGGTTTAAAAGTGCCAAAAAAATCAAGTTTTACAAGTGTAGGGACCATTTTTGAAATTTCTGGCAGATTCAATGAACCTAGTCCATTTTGAAGTGTTAATGGTTTTCACCCATGGTTTTGCTAAACCATGGGATGGTATTCAATGAACATAGTCCACATTAGGGGCTCCCATGGTTTTTGAAAACCATGTGCCCACATGTAAGGTCTAGATTAAATCACGTTTTTCGACGAACGATCTTAACGGTTCAAGGAAATCTATAAATACCCCTCACCCATTTCATTCTTCCTCACATTTGAATCTGATTCTACACTCTCTAAGTGGAAGTATATGCTTCCTACCTGAGAGTGAATCAGGTTCGAATCTTGCGGGGACCTTCTGTAAGTATTCTTTCGCGTTTTTCATTCGTTTTAGCGTTGAAGTCAAACTGCGTTTGACTTTCTGCATTAACCAGTTTATGGTCAATGCGAAGTTCGTTTGAACTTCATAATGTGAGCGTAATCACGATGGTTATAGTCCCTAGTAACTATACCTACTGATTACCACGTTATCTAGGCTCAGTGACGAGTCGTAGTTTCGGCCAAAATGCGTTTTCTCGCGTATTTTGTAACCAAACTACTCTAGGGTATTAAAACCGTTTGTTTTAATACCAAAGCTGTTTTATAACTTTACTAAACATGTTCTAGCTTGTTTAGCTCGTCGCTTTTAGATTTGTGCTTGTTTAGGGTCGTAAAGGTAAGCGATCTAATCAATCGTTTATGCTTACGAACCCGACCCAATTGGTCGATCTTTAGGATCCGACCAAACACTTTAGGTGACCATAGTTGTATAGGGAATAACCTTCCGAGGTTATACCTTATGGTCACCTCGTTTAAGTAGTTGTATGATAAGTAGTTCTTATGCCTTAGGTAAATTACCAAAATACCCTTTTTGCTCCAAAATTCATTTTAAGCCTACGTAACGTAATTTTTGACATCTAAACTGATTTAGCAACAATATTAGACATGTTAAGGCATATAATACTTGTCATAGGACTAGTTAGGCTTTCCAAACGCGTTTTACGCAAACGACGCGTTAAAGTAGCACTTAGGATAGGTTTCGTTTTAGTACGTAAGCTTTGTTAAACCATATTACATAAGTTCCCATACTTATTTGGTTTACGAACCCCCGTACTACCCAATCCTCCGATAGGTCCGGTTATTAATGTAGTTACCTATATTAGGTGTCGTTTGATTCCGTGATCTTCTAGCATTGCTTGGTGGTTATCCTAGGACTTCTAAGCAATCTCAAGTGAGTACATAGACCCCTCTTTTACTGTTTTTCAAACATTTTGGGGTGAAACACATGTGCCTACTTGTTACTTTCATGATTTCATGCTTTTATATCAGATACTTGCTATGTTCATTAGTACACTATTAGTACATGATTTCATTATGTTTTTGCTATGTATGCCCATTGTGTGCATACTTAGTACATCGTTTTACATAACATTTCATGCTATGTATGTTCATCATACTTAGTACATTTTACATCACATGCTATGTATGCCCATTGTGTGCATACTTAGTACATCGTTTTACATAACATTTCATGCTATGTATGTTCATCATACTTAGTACATTTTACATCATATGCTATGTATGCCCATTGTGTGCATACTTAGTACATCGTTTTACATAACATTTCATGCTATGTATGTTCATCATACTTAGTACATCGTTTTACAAGACATCTTATACTTGGTATCATGCTATGTATGTCCATCCGTCGCATACTTAGTACATTGTTTGTGCATTCTTACCTATGGTTTGGTTGTTACATATTTCACTTGCCATACATGACATTTTGTTTACACAATACTTGATTGACATTTGACAACGGTTTAGACATGGGCAATTTACATTGGTGGTTTATGTGGGTAAGTGATTTGGGTAACGAGACGTGTGTAATGTGATACAAGCATGGTGGATACGCCGCTGGTACTTCCTATATATAAGTGCTTGTATTATATTACATGGCGTAGCGTTATTTAAATCATTCATTTGGATTTATACATTTTTACACAAATAACATATTTTTCACAAGACATTGTTTTACAAAACAGTTTGTTTTATACAAACTCATTTTTACTTGGTTATTCATTTAACCTTACATCATTCTTTTAACTATACAGATCTATCATCGATTTTCAAACGTTTTATAAAAGCAAACACTTAAACAGGATTCATGACAAGTTTTTGTTAAACATTTTCTAAAACCTAGGTCATGAATCCTATTTTTCATAAAACCTATGTACTCGCCGGCATTTTTATGCTGATGTATTTTCACATGTGTTTCAGGTACTATAGTTGATGACTATTGATGATGATATTGATGCATGCTCACATAGGATTGGACGAGACCTTAGTGACATTAAAAGATGCAAGACTAGTTAATTTTTGTTATGCTTCTTTATTGTTAAGACATTGTAACTCATTTAATTCAATAAAACGAAATTTGTTTAATCCATGGTTGTGAAACAATGATTCTGTTACAACACTCCCCGACGTTTCCGCCATGTTTTGTTGTTTTACGTGGTCGAGGTGTGACAGAAAAGTTGGTATCAGAGCCAATGGTTATAGAGAATTAGGTTATTAGTAATGCTTTGACCTAGACTATAACCTTCCTAGGACCCTAACGCGAGTTTACTTGCGTTTAGTCATAAAACAATACCGTCACTTATCCTTAGGTGACAACCACAACAAGAACATAAATTTGATCTGCTTTGAAAACTAATCATCTGTTCTAGGATGATTGATTACTAGGTTTTGAACCCTTTGTTATAAGGTTTCGAACCCTTTAAGTTTTCAAAATCTCGTCAAGGTTTGGGTCTAAATAATGTGAACACGTGTAAACTGGAAGAGTGGGTGCCTGTACCCTGGGTCTTCTGTCTAAGGCTAGAGTGTTCGTACAAATCCGCAGTATCGGACCAGTCACTCTTACCTGGGAACTCTTGGGGCGAGTGTCCACTTATAGGCGAGCATGTCTTCGCGATACATTATATTGACCCGCTTACTTTGATTAGTCACCATCTCATTTGTTTGCCTTTGGTAACAAACAAATGGTCATAATCTTCATGTGTTGTCATTCTCTTTTGGCTATCTTTCGCTTGTTTCCTCCTATGCCTTCCATTGTCTTCAAGATGCCTCTTCATCACAACAATGCTCAAATGTCCGAACCAGGTGCTGCAATTACCCAGCAAATAGGCGCCGTACTCCAGAGGACCGTTGATTTAGCTATCACCATGACTCGCCTCAGGGATGAATCCATATAAGGGAACTGCTCCTTGGTACAACCAATGCCACCGTCATCATCCGAATCAAATACCCTGTTTCAAATGTACCCACAGTGGACGATGGGGACATTTGGTTAACATGTGCCACTTTGCAATCCAAAGCAAAGCTGTTACAAACCCTGCTGCTGCTTAACCTTCAATTTCTGCTTCATATGTCGCCTTGGCATATCTAGCGCCTTAACCTCATGAACTTTCTACCTTGTGTATCGATGTAAGCACGCCTAGTGCAGGGTGTCGGAACACCTCTCGTTACACAAACTCCAAAATCCATATAGGACCTTTCTATCCTTATAATTAGATCCTTGTGGGTGAGTAACATTCATCGGAGTCCTTAATTAAATTCTCTGTATGATTCAATACGTACATTACAATTCAATAAGGACAAAGCCGAATTCCTATTTAGATTTTTCTATCTTCATAGATAGATTCTTGAAAATGATTAAAGTGCCAAATGAAATCCACGGATTGGATTCCTGGTGTGCTTTAAATGTCTGTGTCCAAAGATAACAAATTAAAGGTCAAGTTAATCAATTATATGATTATGTGTTTATGCACTTTGTGTTTTCTTTTATGCGTTTTTGTGTTTTTGAATACTCTGGATATTCGTTATCCAAATCCTCGTAGAATCTTCCATATCTTCGTATAAGGGATTCATAGTAGGATATCCAAAGGTACTATCTTAAATCCTTAATGTACTTCTATGTTGTAGTTAAGTACCTGGGGTTGTGAAGTACTATTCCATAAATTAGACCCCTTGAGTGGTCTAGTTAAACAGATTGATTCAAAAATCTGGTTAGGAATATCATGGTAGTCTAGCCACACTCATTACAGGTTTGATTTTCTTCCCCTACACATTATGAAATGTACTGTGCGGACTGTGCAAGGAATTACGTAATCATGGACGCGTACATAATTATGGAATTTAGTGCACAGAAACCACAGCGAGTTTTGTCATACGTCTAGAGTGAACCCTGTTCATTTCCAATTCTGATGAAGCACCCGTTGAAGAAAAATGAACTAGCTACTCATTTTTCACTTTTGAAAGAATATCCGTTGATGGAAATGAATATCCGTTTGTTTAATCCTTCATTTCCGTTCTGATGAAGAATCCGTTGAGGAAAATGACTCATTCCGTTCATTTTCGCTTCTGAAGAATATCCGTTGATGGAAATGAATATCCGTTTGTTTAATCCTTCATTTCCGTTCTGATAAAGAATCCGTTGAGGAAAATGACTCATTCCGTTCATTTTCGCTTCTGAAGAATATCCGTTGATGGAAATGAATATCCGTTTTTTTTAATCCTTCATTTCCGTTCTGATGAAGAATCCGTTGAGGAAAATGACTCATTCCGTTCATTTTCGCTTCTGAAGAATATCCGTTGATGGAAATGAATATCCGTTTGTTTAATCCTTCATTTCCGTTCTGATGAAGAATCCGTTGAGGAAAATGACTCATTCCGTTCATTTTCGCTTCTGAAGAATATCCGTTGATGGAAATGAATATCCGTTTGTTTAATCCTTCATTTTCATGAAGAATCCGTTGAGGAAAATGAATCATCCATTCATTTTCGTTTCTGAAGAAATTGTGGAAAATGACTCATTCCGTTCATTTTCGTTTCTGAAGAAATTGTGGAAAATGACTCATTCCGTTCATTTTCGTATCTGAAGAAATTGTGGAAAATGACTCATTCCGTGCATTTTCGTTTCTAAAGGATACCCATTAAGGAAAATGACTCATTCTGTGCATTTTTCGTTTCGGAAAATTTTCCCTCGAAGGGAAATAAATATCCCTGATTTTTCCTTCATTTCCATTTCTGAAAAATCTCTGTTAAGGAAATGACAGGATATTTCCTTGCATATCTTTGGTGGCTTTTTGACACAAAGTCACAAATAGACTCCTACGAATAAATTTCGGGACAAAATTTCCTAAAGTAGGGGAGACTGTGACACCTGTGTCACTGTGACCGTCAAACAAATTCCAAACCAATGAAATTTTGCATTTCATACTTGGGATTTGTAAAAATATGTGTATCGTTTGCACATATCAATTCTTGTTCGATTTCGGGCCTTAAATCGCTTTCTGGAAGGTTATACGCGATCTAATGCGTAAATATAACCTGTTTAATGCAACAAACACTCCGGAACAGTGAAATAGGCTTAACATACCTTAGATAACCCTTACATAACTTAGAAATAAATTTTGATGGTTTGGTATGCCGAAATCAAGTTTATTCGCTTACAGGGACTAAATTCGACAAACTGCAAAAGTATGTCAATTTGTACTGTAACAGACCTTCCGGAACTTGATCATAAGTTAAATATGCCCTAAATATTCTTTACATAGCTTAGAAATAGGCTTTGAGGGTTCGGTATGCTAAAATAAACTTTATTGATCAATAAAGACTAAAAGCGTCAAAAGTGCATAAGTTTGCATTTTTGCGCATATCTTACGTCCTGAATATATCCGGACATCCAAAAATTTATGTAATCATTAAAATATTTTATTTTAGTGATTGGCATGATAAAATTCCATTCGTCCCTTAATTTGGATCGTTTTTGCGTTCGTTACGACTTCCGTCGTAATTAACCAAATAACGCAACCGTACGGCCAAACGAACCGACATCCGTGATGTCTGTGAGCATATTTTAAGTTCCCTATACTTTAATATCATTTTAGAGCCTTGAAATGAGGTTAAAGGGGTTTAAAAGTGCCAAAAAAATCAAGTTTTACAAGTGTAGGGACCATTTTTGAAATTTCTGGCAGATTCAATGAACCTAGTCCATTTTGAAGTGTTAATGGTTTTCACCCATGGTTTTGCAAAACTATGGGATGGTATTCAATGAACATAGTCCACATTAGGGGCTCCCATGGTTTTTGAAAACCATGTGCCCACATCTAAGGTCTAGATCAAATCACGTTTTTCGACGAACGATCTTAACGGTTCAAGGAAATCTATAAATACCCCTCACCCATTTCATTCTTCCTCACATTTGAATCTGATTCTACACTCTCTAAGTGGAAGTATATGCTTCCTACCTGAGAGTGAATTGGGTTCGAATCTTGCGGGGACCTTCTGTAAGTATTCTTTCGCGTTTTTCATTCGTTTTAGCGTTAAAGTCAAACTGCGTTTGACTTTCTGCATTAACCAGTTTATGGTCAATGCAAAGTTCGTTTGAACTTCATAATGTGAGCGTAATCATGATGGTTATAGTCCCTAGTAACTATACCTACTGATTACCACGTTATCTAGGCTCAGTGACGAGTCGTAGTTTCGGCCAAAATGCGTTTTCTCGCGTATTTTGTAACCAAACTACTCTAGGGTATTAAAACCGTTTGTTTTAATACCAAACCTGTTTTCTAACTTTACTAAACATGTTCTAGCATGTTTAGCTCGTCGCTTTTAGATTTGTGCTTGTTTAGGGTCGTAAAGGTAAGCGATCTAATCAATCGTTTATGCTTACGAACCCGACCCAATTGGTCGATCTTTAAGATCCCACCAAACACGTTAGGTGACCATAGTTGTATAGGGAATAACCTTCCGAGGTTATACCTTATGGTCACATCGTTTAAGTAGTTGTATGATAAGTAGTTCTTATGCCTTAGGTAAATTACCAAAATACCCTTTTTGCGCCAAAATTCAATTTAAGCCTATGTAACGTAATTTTTGACATCTAAACTGATTTAGCAACAATATTAGACATGTTAAGGCATATAATACTTGTCATAGGACTAGTTAGGCTTTCCGAACGCGTTTTACGCAAACGACGCGTTAAAGTAGCATAAGCTACCTAAACGGGTCGTAATGGGTCGTAAGCACTTAGGATAGGTTTCGTTTTAGTACGTAAGCTTTGTTAAACCATATTACATAAGTTCCCATACTTATTTGGTTTACGAACCCTCGTACTACCCGATCCTCCGATAGGTCCGGTTATTAATGTAGTTACCTATATTAGGTGTCGTTTGATTCCGTGATCTTCTAGCATTGCTTGGTGGTTATCCTAGGACTTCTAGGCAATCTCAAGTGAGTACATAGACCCCTCTTTTACTGTTTTTCAAACATTTTGGGGTGAAACACATGTGCCTACTTGTTACTTTCATGATTTCATGCTTTTATATCATATACTTGCTATGTTCATTAGTACACTATTAGTACATGATTTCATTATGTTTTTGCTATGTATGCCCATTGTGTGCATACTTAGTACATTGTTTTACATAACATTTCATGCTATGTATGTTCATCATACTTAGTACATTTTACATCACATGCTATGTATGCCCATTGTGTGCATACTTAGTACATCGTTTTACATAACATTTCATGCTATGTATGTTCATCATACTTAGTACATTTTACATCACATGCTATGTATGCCCATTGTTTGCATACTTAGTACATCGTTTTACATAACATTTCATGCTATGTATGTTCATCTTACTTAGTACATCGTTTTACAAGACATCTTATACTTGGTATCATGCTATGTATGTCCATCTGTCGCATACTTAGTACATTGTTTGTGCATTCTTACCTATGGTTTGGTTGTTACATATTTCACTTGCCATACATGACATTTTGTTTACACAATACTTGATTGACATTTGACAACGGTTTAGACATGGGCAATTTACATTGGTGGTTTATGTGGGTAAGTGATTTGAGTAACGAGACGTGTGTAATGTGATACAAGCATGGTGGATACGCCGCTGGTACTTCCTATATATAAGTGCTTGTATTATATTACATGGCGTAGCGTTATTTAAATCATTCATTTGGATTTATACATTTTTACACAAATAACATATTTTTCACAAGACATTGTTTTACAAAACAGTTTGTTTTATACAAACTCATTTTTACTTGGTTATTCATTTAACCTTACATCATTCTTTTAACTATACATATCTATCATCGATTTTCAAACGTTTTATAAAAGCAAACACTTAAACTGGATTCATGACAAGTTTTTGTTAAACATTTTCTAAAACCTAGGTCATGAATCCTATTTTTCATAAAACCTATGTACTCGCCGGCATTTTTATGCTGATGTATTTTCAGATGTGTTTCAGGTACTATAGTTGATGACTATTGATGATTATATTGATGCATGCTCACATAGGATTGGACGAGACCTTAGTGACATTAAAAGATGCAAGACTAGTTAATTTTTGTTTTGTTTCTTTATTGTTAAGACATTGTAACTTATTTAATTCAATAAAACGAAATTTGTTTAATCCATGGTTGTGAAACAATGATTCTGTTACAACACTCCCCGACGTTTCCGCCATGTTTTGTTGTTTTACGTGGTCAGGGTGTGACACTTGATGCATGGATCAATGCGAGTACTAGTTTCTCCATGATGGCATACCGGGTTTCTGGGTCGGTCAAGGTTCGTGACACATAGTAAACTGGTGTTTGGACGCCTTGTCGATCAACGAGTAATACTACTCCTACTGCTCTGTCGGAGGCTAACAAGTATAGTACCAAGGGTTCTCCCTTGACTGGTGCAGTTAAGGTTGGCAATTTGATGAGGCAATCTTTCATCTCGCGGAATGCGCTTTTGGCTTCCGGAGTCCATTGAAATTGGATTTTCTTCACGCAGTTACGAAGTGTTTTGATAAACGGGAAAGACTTAGCTGCGTGGTTGGCCAGGAAACGATTCAGTGCTGCTAGACGTCCTGCCAATTTTTGCATCTCTTTGATGGTGGATGGGGAGGGCATTCTTTCGATTGCTTGAACTTTCTCGAGATTCACTTTGAAACCATCTTTTGTAACGATGAAACCTAGGAATTTCCCTTCTTCTATGCCGAAAGAACATTTCGCTAGGTTTAACTTGATACTTACACCGCGCAACGTGTCGAATGTCTTCTGAATATTCACCAGCATCGTACTCTCTTCTTTACTCATGACCACCACGTCGTCCATGTACACTTCGATATATTTGCCAATGGCATCTTTAAATGTTTCGTTCATCAATCTTTGGTAGGTAGCCCTGCATTCTTTAAGCCGAAAGGCATTTTGGTGTAGCAGTATAGCCCTGTCGGTGTACGGAATACGGTTTTATCTTCATCTTGGATGGCCATTTGGACTTGGTGGTACTCCTTGTAGCAGTCAAGGAAGCACTTCCATCTGAACGTTGCCAGCGAGTCAATTTTTTCGTCGATATCTGGTAAGGCGTAACAGTCGCGTGGACATGCCTTGTTTAGGTCCTTGTAATCCACACACATTCTCCAGCTGCCATTTGGCTTCTGTACCATTACTGGGCTCGCCACCCATGTTTGGTATCTGACTTCTCTGATGATTCCTGCATCCAACAGCTCCAGCACCTGTTCTTTCATAGCATCTTGTTTTATATCTCCCAAGTGGCGTTTGGCGTGCACCACTGGTTTTGCTTCTTTTGAGACGTTTAGTCGATGTTCAGCTATGTGCCGTGGAACACCCACCATGTCAGTTGGTGTCCAGGCGAACACATCCATGTTTTGGAACAACAGCTTTTTTAGTGCTGCGCGCGTTAGATCGGACATTGCAGGTCCTAAGGTAACTGTCTGTTCTGGGTATGCGCTGTTCAACACCCATTTTTTTGCTTCTGCGCGTGGTGCTGGTTTACTTGCCTTTGCAGGTCTGACATCATCTGTTGCTAAGACTTCCTTGCTTGCGTATATTATTGCTACCCCCATTTATTTTGGGAATCCCACAGCTGAATGCGGACCAGAACAAATCATATCGAAATCTCCTTGAGACTCTCTTCCTAAGAGGATATCATGTCTTGAGTGCACGGGTAACACCATAAACGTGACTTCTTCGGTTCTTGAATTTCTTCCATCCGAGAGTAACACCGGGAACGATATTTGTCCGAGAGGAAAGACGGCTTCATTGCAGAAATCAGTGAGTGGGTAAGCGCGCCTTGTCCTCTTGGTCGAATTGATTGAAACATTGTTGGTATATGCTGTCCGCGGTGCTCCCTGGATCAATGAAATTGTAGTCGGTTTGATAGTGACCGATTACTCCCGAGATTATTATGGGCCTTCTTTCTCTTGGGCCTCCTCTTACAATAGGAAAAACAACTTGCCTCTCGCACCACGAATCGTCTTGTGTGCGCTTGTTGTAATTCTTTCTCGGCCTTCGTGAACCTCCTTGAATCATGTGTGTTTCTAACTTCCTGAGCTTTTTGTTGTCTGGTCCTTCTTCTCTTTTTTGAATTTGGCGGTAGTCACGCTTTCCGCCTTTTACCAAATGAGTGAGCTTTCCATCTCTTAAGGCCCTTTCTATTTCTTGCTTTAAGCTAAAGCAATCGTCAGTTAAGGGGCTGTTTGGTAGCCTCTGAATGGTCATTAAGAGGCTACCTCTTAATGGAACCATTATGAATTTTACCAATGAGAAGGTAGAAGAACGTGACATGTGATGATTTACCATTCAGAGGTTACCTCTTAACCATTCAGCCTTGAGGTTACCTCTTATTCATTCAGAGGTTTTAAACCATTAAGAGGTAGCATCTGAATGGTCATTAAAAGGCTACCAAACAGCCCCTAAGTGGCCTGTGTCTTTGTGAAATTCACAGAAAAGATTGGGATCCTGACCCCTCTTGTTTCGCATTTGTTGGGGTGGTTTGAACTGGTGATTTTCGGTGGCCAAAACTTCGGAAGGGGTCTTTGTTAGTGGTGTCCACTGTTTCTCCCTGTTTTCCCTTTTTACCTCTTTCCGGCGGGCTATCTGATTGATTGTGTGGCGCGCATCCTCCCTTGCTGGGCTTCTTTCTCTATGACCGGACGTTTTCCATGGTTGGCTTCTGCCCTTTTTGTTGTGTCGGACACTGTAGTTATATCCGCGCTGACGGTGATCATCACCGGTCAACTGTTTGTCTGTTTGCGCAATGGTCTTGGCCGCTTCAATGAAGGTTTCCCAATCTTTGGGTCCTCCGTCTCTTCCCTTTACTCGCTTGATCAGATCGTCGCATTTGACTGCCCTCATGAAGTGCGCGCGCATCATCTTCTCGCCTACATCACCAATTTCCAGACATTCTTTGTTGTATCTAGTGATGAAATTTTCCACGCTTTCGTGGTCTTTGCGCCATATGTTGAAACAATCAGCTGGATCTCTAGTATGTCTGCGCTGCTGAGAGGAGTGCGCGAGGAACTTCTCTCGAAAGTCGATCCATGATTTGATCATTCCTGCTGGCAAGCTGTCGAACCAAATGCGTGTTGCACTGACAAATGTTTGAGCGAAGAGATGGCACCAAGTTGGTAAATTCCATCCTCCTGTTGCTCCCGCGCCATTAAAAACTTGGAGATGATCATCCGGGTCTGTCAAGCCGTTGTATTTTCCCACATTGTGTGGCAATTTTGTTTTGTCTATAGCGGCCGTGGCAATTTCCTTAATGAATTTTTAATTTTCAGCCATGTCGTCTGGACGATAGCTCAGAGTGTAGTCATGCTCTGCTTTTGGGTTATACCCTGCGCTCTTAGCGGGTTTGTACGATTCATGTTCTGGGTGTAGTCTGCTGAATACAGTGCTCTCCCCTTTGTATGTTGGATCATCTTCTTCTTCGTCCCATTCAGTATTCATGTTGCGTGCGCCCAAACGGCTTTGAATCGGCCTTCTTTGCGGGTTTTGGACATAATTGCTTTATGTTTCGCCATAAGTGTCACGCGTGTCGTGCGCGCTCGGCTTTCTGATGTGTGGAACAGGTCCCTTTTCCGGACGCAAATTCTATGCATTGATCTGCTGAGTTGTGTGTGTTCTCAGAGACCGTTGCGGTGGAGTGACGAATGCTGACTTGTTAGCTTGTGCTTGGAGCAAAGCTTGTTGTGCGCTAAGTTGTGTATAAACGACGTTTATAGACGCCATCTGTTCGGCATACCAGGAAGCCAAAGTTTTTCCTTCGGGTAGCCCTAAAAGTGCAGAGAAATTTAGCTGTGCTTGTTCCGATGGAGCTGAGGGGCCAGCTCCATGGCTTGGTGTTTGCACTGGTGGGGTGTTTGCTAGACTACCCCAGGTGGAGGTTGGAAAGTGGCTCCATTTGTGGTTTGTGTGATGATCCTAGTCGGATGCTGGAAAGTAGGTCCAGTTGTGGTTTGGCTAACAACCCTGGAGGCACTTCCAAAAATACTAGGAAAATCGTTGTTCGTCTGTCCTTCTTGGATGATTTCGTTCCTTTGGCCCCTTTGGACATGTGCTGTGTCCGAAATGAGCTCAAAGGAAGAAACTTCTCCGTCCACTTGGTGTGAAGGATTTTGTTCAGCCGTTTTGACGAGGGTTTTTCAAAAAGAAAAAGAGACGAGAGTGATTTTTGCAAAAAGCGGATATCGCCAATGATGAAACACAGAGTAACACTAAGGTTAATCTGAGGGGTAGTTTCTTCTGTGGGTTCAGTCTCCTTACTTACTCGTAGAAATGACCTGGATCCTGCAAAACAGCAACACCGTTAGTCTCGTTAATAGGGGAATATGGGGGTTTCCCTCTTAACCAGGCTCCGGCATGAGAATAAGTACTGTTCTGAGGGAGAATAAATAGTGTGTGTTGAGTGTGTGAATACTGAGGGTAAGATGGATCAACCTGAATGATGAAGGGTCCTATTTATAGCCGGAGGGTGAAGGAGGGAGGAGCAGTTGTGCCAGCTGTGGTCGCGCGCCAGCTGTCCGACCAAGGGGAATATCCCTTTGGTCTCCTCTGTCATGGTCAGTGTAGTGGTACACGTGGCGCGCTTACATTTGCTCATTTTGGAGACCTCGTACTGGCGTTGTCGGTCTGCTCCTTGATTTGTTGCAGGCCTACATGGCGGTCGATGACTGGTGACACGTTTTGTCCTTCTTGTCGGATGGAGCATCTTTGGTGCCACCTTGACGTCTTCCAGAAGCTTCTAGAAGCTTCTGGATTACCTTGCTGATGTAGGTGCCATGTAGGATAAAAAAGTGGTGTGGTCCTTGCCATGTAGGCAAGGAATTGGGACCATACCTCTTCAAGCATCCAAAAAGTCATTTCTTCCTGTAATCATTTTGAATTTTTCAGCTCTTCTCAGAACACTAGCTAAAGCCCATTTTATATCCATAAGCTCCAATTCCTGTGCATCAATCTAGTCGTAATCTTCCTTTGTTAGCATCGGATTGCCAATTCTTCTAGCAATCAATCCTTGGTAAGATTCCAACGCAGTAACCAGCATTGCCATATGATTTTTCACAATTTCTTCTTAAAAATTCTGTCCATTTTGAAGATGTAATGCCACATTGCACTGAATCATATGCGCATTACCAACAGTAGCACTTTGAACACTTGGAGGATTAACATTTGAAAACCCACTAGTGTTGACTGAACTTTGACTGACTGATCCAGATGAATCTCCTGCACTAAATGCGGTTTGGATCTTTGGACTTACTTCTACAATCTGAACATTTCCTTTGTAGTACAGTTTGATATCTTGTTGATGGCTTGAGCTATTCATTCTTGCAATCTTCTGCTGTTCAAGATCCTGTGCCTCAAGTTTTTCAATAAACTGTCCGATAGACAATCTGCTAAACTCTTCGGAATTCTTTAAGATCATGAGATAAGTACCCCACTCTTTCTGCGGTAAAGCGTCAGCTAGCTTTTCAACCCATTCTGCCGGAGTTTTAATAATCTTCAACTGACACATTGTACGCACAAGATGACAGTATCTCTCAATGAGAGTCTTTGTAGTCTCACCAGGCATACTAGTAAACAATTCAAACTCCTTTTTCAGCAATGATGCTTTACTTTTGAGCATTTCTGTACTTCCTTCAAATTTCTTCTTAAGTGCTTCCCAAATTGAAAACGCACTCCCATCATGCTGAAGCAAAATAAAGATGTCTTCTTTTACAGCTTGCTGTAGGAGACTAATCATCATTTTCTCTCCTTTATAACTGTCTCTCTCTTGTTCTGTGAATTCTGAAATGATTTTATCAACTTTCAAAGCAGACAGTGGCCTAACATACTTTGTTTCAATACTTTCCCAAGCTCTCAAATGGTTTGCCTGAATCTAATTCTCAAACCGATTCTTCCATCCATGATATTCCTCAATTTCCATGAGTTTCGGGGGTTTTTGCAAAGTTCCGGTTACGTTTTCTAGGTTCATGTTTTGAGCAATGGCAGACAGGGAAGATGTAGCAAACGCATTGTAGAACTCTTCTTCCATGATTCGGCAACACGTTTTTCTAAAACAGCACTTTCAAGTGAAACAGTCAAGTTCAAGCGGAATAGCAGCTTGAAGCGGAATCACCTACTTTCTGTTTCAAGCGGGATAACCTACAAACAATCTCAAGCGGAATACCCAACAAACAATTTCAAGCAGAATACCAAGCTAATAATTTCAAGCGGATTACCCTGTTTGAAATGGAATCAACACACTTTGAAGCGGAATATCATATTTCGGTTGAAATTTCAAGCGAAATATCAATGTTAAAGCGGAATCAGAATATTTTTCGTTCAAGCGAAATCACTAATTTGGTCCATTTCTGCCATTTTTAATGCGAATTTTGTTCTGATTCTTTCAAGGCTTTGTTAAAAAGCAATTTCCTATGTGTTGTGAAAAATTCAGACGATTTTTTCCGTTAAAGCTTGTTCAATTGAAGAAAGAAGGTGTAGAAGAAAGAAAACACAATGAAATCCAGCTGAATTCTGCAGAACTCCTCCTCCTAAGCTCTGATACCACTTGTAGTATCGTGTACGGACCCGAACCAGTCGTTCAGAGGGGTTCTAATCTGTTTCAGAGGCGGAAACTAAGAAACAGATGTGGAAAACAACTTAATTCACTTTAATATGCCTTATATATTGATTCGGAACTGTTTACAATCAAACGGCACTTCGGCAGCACTTCGGTACCGGAATTACACAAAGACACAAATGATTTCGCTTCAATGGTATTTATAGGGAGGAGATTCCGCTTGAATTGTCTTCAAGCGAAATAAGAACTTGCTGATTCCGCTTGAAAGTGACCAAGGTCATTTCAAGCGAAATCACTCCTTCAAGCGAAATCACATCAAATTTACCTTAAACCCTACTATTTTCTCGTACAACTTGCCCTGATCTAACAATCTAATACAATGACTCGATACAAGGCGAAGTCGACAGATGTATGCACCAACAACATCAAGTTTCAGAAATTGCAGTTTTAGTCCCTGTATGTGTTTAAGGCCTTTTTTGACACGTTTAAGGCCCGTTAAACCATTTTCAAGGCTCTACAATGATGCCTAAGTATAGGGGACATGAAACATAATAAAAAATATGTCGGATGTCAGTTCGTTTGGTCGTACGATCACGATATTCGCTTAATTACGACGAAATGCGCATAAACGCGAAAAACGATCCAAATCACGCGACGAATGGAATTTTATCATGCCAATCACTAAAACATAATATTTTAATGATTACATAAAATTTTTGATGTCCGGATATATTCAGAACGTAAGATATGTGTGAAAATGTAAACTTATGCACTTTTTGACGCTTTTAGTCCCTGAATGAGCATAAAGTTTATTTTAGCACACTGAACCCCTCAAAGCCTATTTCTAAGCTATGTAAAGGTTGTTTAGGGTGTGTTTAACTTATGATCAAGTTTCGTATTGTTCGTTACAGTACAAATCGGCATACTTTCACAGTTTGTCGAATTTAGTCCCTGTAAGCGAACAAACTTGATTTCGGCATACCAAACCGTCCAAAACTTATTTCTAAGTTATGTAAAGGTTATTTAATGTATGTTAAGCCTATATCACTGTTTCGGAGTGTTTGTTGCATTAAACTGGTTATATTTACACATCAGATCGCGTATAACCTTCTAGAAAGCGATTTAAAGCCCGAAATCGAACAAGAATTGATATGTGCAAACGCTACACATCTTTATACAAATCCCAAGTATGAAACGCAATATTTCATTGATTTGGTATTTTTCTGATGGCCGTGGAGGCACAGGTGTCACAGTCTCCCCTACTTCAGGAAATTTCGTCCCGAAATTTAGTTAGAGGAAACTTGTGAGGGCATGAAACATGAAGTTGAAAAGATCAAAAAACACTGGTTAGGTTTCTGAACTTCTAGTAACTTTAATAACATCATGTTGCAATGTAAGAGGGACACTTATATACAAGTATATGAAGCGCCTATTGGTGCGTCCACCGTACCTCCATTACTTTGTTCACGTTTCGTTATTGTTGCCACTATTGGTTCTTACACATAATATATCTTACTGGGTTCCTGTGCACTGGATTTCATAATTATGTATGCATCCATAATTACGTAATTCCTTGCACAGTCCGCATGGTTGATCTTATACTGTGTAGGGGAAGAAAATCAAACGAATAATCCTGTGGTGATTTAACTAGGCTTCAATAGAGTTTCTTTAACTAGATCACCAAAGGATCTTTTAACTAGATCAACAAACAATCTCTTGAACTAGACCGCCAGAGGGCCTCTTTAACTATATCAACACATGATATCTTTAACTAGATTTGTCACACCCCCAAATTACCACATAGGGAGTGTCCCTGTTAGGCGTGTGACATACCAATAACGAGCCACCAATTACATTGAACCCATACAAGTTATAAATAAAATCCCCATTATTAATAAAAACATCTTCAATAAGTTTTAAACGAAAATTAATAAGTTCAGCGGAAGCAAATAATAAACCAAGTTAAACTGTTTCAAAACCCAAGTATAGTTTCATGAAATCAATCGCATAAATCCTCCCAGTCGACCCATGACCACTCCAGCTACTCCAGACAGCAAGTTCCCCAAATCCAAGATACCTAACGACCTGCGAGCATGCAACAAGTGTATCAGACAACGCTGGTGAGTTCATAGTTTTACGAAAACGTTGATTACCAAGTGTTTAGTTAATCCATTGAAGTTAATTCCAAAAGTAATGATGAAAGCAATGTTGATAATACCCCAATACAAGACGGCTTCTGATTATTTTGCCCTTTCTCCAATGCTCCTATCAAAGCATTGGTCATGACTAGGTCATTAGTTCAACACCCGTTCTCCCAGATACGGGGTGAGGTTGCCAAACCTAAGTAGCGCTACTAACTAATACCATGTTACCACCCAGGTAACCAAACAACACGGAGGGACTTTAAAGGTGATAGGAAGAGTATATTATCCAACATTCCCGTTTTACCCAAAAGACTTATCCCTCCCAAGGATACCCACTGACTGTCCCAACCACCGGGACGCATGCTCAAGAAAGATGAACTCACCTTGGTTTTGCTCGGTAAGATTATTTACTCGTTTAACAGTTTGATCAACCACGCCCTAAAAGGGTTATCGACACAGTCAGTTACAACTAATTCACGTATTCAGGATTCACATCAAACATATACAGTTCACGTAACACACCCATCTACTTCGAATCATAACAGTTTATTTATCCGATTATAGCAACCAATAATCGCTAGTATGTAACTATCCAACCATGTCATACACATATTCACATCATCTACTTATCACACATTTCAGGACCAAATATAAACGTGCACAGCCCACTGATAGATTACATGATCACTAACATATATACAACCAATATCAATTTGTAATCCACTGTTATGTTTCGCAAAAACACACATTGCAACACTATACAAGATAATTCAAACAGGCTTGTGCAGTCCTAAGTTTCATTCGCGGACCAAAACATCACCAACCGTCCCAGCCATTGACTTACCCAGCCCACTCAGTCAGGCCCGACTGGTCCGCTTTCTCGAGAAATAGGCTTGGCTGGTGACCCGAGGTCACGCAGCCCAGCCAGAAATAGAATGGGCTACGCAGCCATTTAGTCACCCGGCCCAATCCCATCACCCATGGGACCAAACACTTACGTTCATATGAGTTTATCATTCTGTTGGCACAACCCAATGCGACCCAGACTAGGTAGTTGTGATGTGAAATCTTAAAACATCAGACCTAACATATATATCTAACAGTTGGCCCATTCCACTTTCAAATAACACTCACAACATAATGTGCAATCCATTCAGTGATTATTCATACATCAGAAACTATAATCCTAAGTGTTACCTACTAGTAATTCATGAATGGGCAATCTTTACGTATCAACCATAATCTCAGATTCATTATTCAGTGTTACTTCTCATATGATCAGTCTTGACACCCCTAAAACGGTCCGTTCACAACTATCATTTGTTAACACGACATACCGAATTACTAGACCATCGATCGCACATAATCAAAAGATCAATCACACACAATCTAGAGATCAGGTTATGCACATAAATCAGAATCATGCAAGGAAAATCAAAACGTAGTATGCGTATAGAGTATGATCATCATTCATCATCACTAATACTTGCCTCAAAACAGATATCACTATCATATATTACCCTACCATCCAATAACCTACTAATCGGCCCCAATTAAACATCATAATAGCGACATCCAATATCACGTACGTTCACATAGCATAAACGTCATCGAACATACGTACACATTCTTTGTTAATCAAGAACACATATAAACGAGGTCAGACAAGTAGGATTTAACACAAATACGGAGGTACTAACCAAGAAATTCATTCGAATGAGATGAGACTTCAAAGATGATGGTTGTCTCCTGCCGTACGCACGTGTGGGGATGGGTAGGGTTTCGTAAATAGGGTTGACGTATTTGAGGTTTGCTTAATAACCTGATGGCCATGCACCACTATTATACCTATACGCTACACACTGGGCCAGGTTTTGGGCTCTAAAAGAAACTGGGCCGTAGGCAGGTAACTAGGCCGAAATGTATAAGCAGGTTAGGGGGGGAATTCTAGACTTCTAGTGGGGCGAACACCCTATTTAGATAAGTTCCATTATTTTTTTTTTTTTATAAAAGTTCCATTACCAATTTAATTATATAACTATTTGTTTCAGTTTCTCAAAAATATAGAATATAGCATCCATATGTATGCATATGTGTATTCGTATATGTATACAGAAATGTGTGATTAGACAAAGCTTATAACTTATAACTAATCTAGTCAACACATATGAACACACCTTGTGACATGAGTAGTTAAACACACACGTTTATCGAATCGTACATCTAGCTATAATACAACAATGACGTATAGAATAATAAACACATCCCACATTTTAACATATCACTCATCCAACTATAATATAGACAATGACGTATAACCTTAAGAGTTCGGGTTGTCACATCATCCCCAACTTGAAAGAAATTTCGTCCCGAAATTTGACAAGTAAGAACTGAGGAGTGAAGTGAGGAAATTAGGATTATTGCGGATTTTGCTCGGGTGTCACATCCTCCCCATGTTACAGAAATTTCGTCCTCGAAATTTAGGCTATAATATACTCTAGACTCCAATTATGAGTTTGTCGATAATTCACCAAACACGTAGTTAAATACGGTTTCACGAAAGTTCACTAAATAATATATAAGTCACATAGCATATAAGATCAGATAACATATAAATTCACATAAGTTATATTTCTTTATTTGTTCAGGAATAATGTTCTAATTGTTCATCATCGTTCGAGTACAACCCATGTGTAATTTCGTAATCCCCCGAATTACCGTTATGTGAGTGTTATGCATGATTGAGTGTTTGAGGTAATAGAGTTTGTGTTAATTGTGCTAAACTAAAAATGTCTTGCTCTTAAGTAGAAACACAAGTTGAGTTAATAGGAGCTTGATAATGAAGTATGTTGTGACAAATTATGCTAAGCTCAAGAGACGCTCACAAAAGTTGAAATACGAGTGTGTCATACATCTGTATGGCATTGCCTGATGCATTTAACATGTGCGACCGGGGGGGGGGTTGTTGCACTAAATATAACTTGGGTGAGCTATACGCCTTCGAATTTGGGGACTTGCAAAAAGGCAGTGTTTGGTTATCATGGATGTTGTATATTAAGTAGCCAACACTTCACGAAGCAAGTGTATCTAATGTATATCTAGGGCTTACCAGAATTGAGGCGAATGTCGTACATCATAAACGAAGGGTCGATGAGATAAACCGAACTGGAAATGTGTTAAGGTAGTTTGTTACAGGCTAAAATGCTCAACCCTAAAATCACGTGTGTTGGGTGCACCACCAAGATTTACTCGAAGCAAAGTATGTGAATGTGATAAAGTGAGTGTAAGAGATATATGTTTATATATGGTATCGCTACCGGCGATCAGAACTGGTGCAGTCACCCCTATCGAAGATCAAAGGTGATGCCATCGTATGTAAGAATTCGAGAAAGAAAATATAATTTCTTGGAACCGGTGATTCAAACAATTCAATCAATCGATTGGATGAAAACTCAAGTTAGGCATTAACCCCTATTTCAGACTGGTATCATCTTGACTCGTCCGTTCAGAGGGGAAAAGAGATTTTCAGTTGATATTGATCGTGATATTTTGGTCGCAGTTGATTGTAGTAGATGACCAGCCTTCGGTCAAAGAGAAATAAGCATGGAACAAAGAGGTCGATGAAGCTTATACATGAATATGGTGCTTTTACACAAGAGGGAATTTTGACCTTGGCATACCCTACGTAAGTAATAATTTTATTTTTATATTCTTGCTCTTGATGATCTTAAGTATGACTCATTCCTCGAGTGAGCCAGGCGAGGATTAGCGTATAACAGGGTTTAGCACAACAAGATGAGACGCGAAGAATATACCAAGACGCGGTTATCATCAATCTGTTCCATCTAATTGTTTTAGAATCATGAGTAAAGTAGCAAATCCGATGATGAGGATGTAGCTGGTCGCAAACAAGAAGTATAAATGGAAATAAAGCGATGTACCAGTCGATGGGAGCGTTACTTTGAGGGTGTTGGCGCAAGAAGAATTATGTTGAAGAGTAACGGTTGGTTGAATTCATAGTGATCCGGTTTAATCGGAGCGTTCTCCACAGTCGTCAAGCCTGCCGTATGCGAATAAGAATGGTTCACTAAAATCTATGTACGAAATTGAGTGTGTAATTAGTCGAACATGTATGAAGCCAACTTTGAAGGGTTGAACTAAGGCGTGTGTATTAGGAACATCAAGTATGTCACCAAAAGGTTTCATTACAAGGACACGAAAATATTTTCGAAATGATATGGTCATAAAATAATACACAACCATCCTCAGAGTACAAGAAGTGATCACTACGTATCAAAAAAAGAGTTTATCAGGTTATTTTTAAACTAGAGCACAATGTTATAGGAGTTTATGCGTAGACAATCGAGAATGTAGTGTGACCATGATAATGGAATGATAGGTTTATCTATACTAAACTGTCACCTTAAACGGTAAGCGTCGGCCAAGGCAAGGGCTAGGGGATAGACTAGCTTAGAGAGGAAAACTGTTATGTAATAGTAATTCTAGCAATACAAGGAGTAAGATTATTGTTTATGTCATCATGTTTATCCGGGAGTTGATTAACTTATACCTCCGTCCTCCGTTGTCCCTCATGGTTCTATATAAGAGAAGGGAACAATCTTAAGGGTCGAAATGAGGTAAAAGTCGAGTATCACATTGAAATCTACAAACTACCAAGTTTACACACAATAGGGCAGAACCCTTCTCACGCTCATTAAGCCTCACTGGGATTTGCATGCACCTCGCGTTATTATTATGTGTGCACCCATAATAATAAGGCGATTTGCATGCTTATCTCAGTGCCTCTTAACTTGCGCTAAAAGGTTCCCCACATTCAAATAGCAAGCGAAAGGTTTTATATGATCAAGAATCACAATAGTCGAAGGGTAGTGTCACACTAACGGTTCAAATAACAGGGGTTGGTAATATAAGGGCTCATGCTGTTGCGCCAAGTGTGTATTCAAGTGCAATGTCATACATAAGTGTACACTAGATATACTATGCAATCGTAAATGAGAAACGAACCTTGCAGTCTGGAGCTGAGTGTCATGGTCGATTTCGGTACTGTTCGGTTATAGTCTGGTTTTATGAAAACGCTTTAAAACCAAGTTCACTATAACCAATGGCTCTGATACCAAACTGTCACACCCCCAAATTACCACATAGGGAGTGTCCCTGTTAGGCGTGTGACATACCAATAACGAGCCACCAATTACATTGAACCCATACAAGTTATAAATAAAATCCCCATTATTAATAAAAACATCTTCAATAAGTTTTAAACGAAAATCAATAAGTTCAGCGGAAGCAAATAATAAACCAAGTTAAACTGTTTCAAAACCCAAGTATAGTTTCATGAAATCAATCGCATAAATCCTCCCAGTCGACCCATGACCACTCCAGCTACTCCAGACAGCAAGTTCCCCAAATCCAAGATACCTAACGACCTGCGAGCATGCAACAAGTGTATCAGACAACGCTGGTGAGTTCATAGTTTTACGAAAACGTTGATTACCAAGTGTTTAGTTAATCCATTGAAGTTAATTCCAAAAGTAATGATGAAAGCAATGTTGATAATACCCCAATACAAGACGGCTTCTGATTATTTTGCCCTTTCTCCAATGCTCCTATCAAAGCATTGGTCATGACTAGGTCATTAGTTCAACACCCGTTCTCCCAGATACGGGGTGAGGTTGCCAAACCTAAGTAGCGCTACTAACTAATACCATGTTACCACCCAGGTAACCAAACAACACGGAGGGACTTTAAAGGTGATAGGAAGAGTATATTATCCAACATTCCCGTTTTACCCAAAAGACTTATCCCTCCCAAGGATACCCACTGACTGTCCCAACCACCGGGATGCATGCTCAAGAAAGATGAACTCACCTTGGTTTTGCTCGGTAAGATTATTTACTCGTTTAACAGTTTGATCAACCACGCCCTAAAAGGGTTATCGACACAGTCAGTTACAACTAATTCACGTATTCAGGATTCACATCAAACATATACAGTTCACGTAACACACCCATCTACTTCGAATCATAACAGTTTATTTATCCGATTATAGCAACCAATAATCGCTAGTATGTAACTATCCAACCATGTCATACACATATTCACATCATCTACTTATCACACATTTCAGGACCAAATATAAACGTGCACAGCCCACTGATAGATTACATGATCACTAACATATATACAACCAATATCAATTTGTAATCCACTGTTATGTTTCGCAAAAACACACATTGCAACACTATACAAGATAATTCAAACAGGCTTGTGCAGTCCTAAGTTTCATTCGCGGACCAAAACATCACCAACCGTCCCAGCCATTGACTTACCCAGCCCACTCAGTCAGGCCCGACTGGTCCGCTTTCTCGAGAAATAGGCTTGGCTGGTGACCCGAGGTCACGCAGCCCAGCCAGAAATAGAATGGGCTACGCAGCCATTTAGTCACCCGGCCCAATCCCATCACCCATGGGACCAAACACTTACGTTCATATGAGTTTATCATTCTGTTGGCACAACCCAATGCGACCCAGACTAGGTAGTTGTGATGTGAAATCTTAAAACATCAGACCTAACATATATATCTAACAGTTGGCCCATTCCACTTTCAAATAACACTCACAACATAATGTGCAATCCATTCAGTGATTATTCATACATCAGAAACTATAATCCTAAGTGTTACCTACTAGTAATTCATGAATGGGCAATCTTTACGTATCAACCATAATCTCAGATTCATTATTCAGTGTTACTTCTCATATGATCAGTCTTGACACCCCTAAAACGGTCCGTTCACAACTATCATTTGTTAACACGACATACCGAATTACTAGACCATCGATCGCACATAATCAAAAGATCAATCACACACAATCTAGAGATCAGGTTATGCACATAAATCAGAATCATGCAAGGAAAATCAAAACGTAGTATGCGTATAGAGTATGATCATCATTCATCATCACTGATACTTGCCTCAAAACAGATATCACTATCATATATTACCCTACCATCCAATAACCTACTAATCGGCCCCAATTAAACATCATAATAGTGACATCCAATATCACGTACGTTCACATAGCATAAACGTCATCGAACATACGTACACATTCTTTGTTAATCAAGAACACATATAAATGAGGTCAGACAAGTAGGATTTAACACAAATACGGAGGTACTAACCAAGAAATTCGTTCGAATGAGATGAGACTTCAAAGATGATGGTTGTCTCCTGCCGTACGCACGTGTGGGGATGGGTAGGGTTTCGTAAATAGGGTTGACGTATTTGAGGTTTGCTTAATAACCTGATGGCCATGCACCACTATTATACCTATACGCTACACACTGGGCCAGGTTTTGGGCTCTAAAAGAAACTGGGCCGTAGGCAGGTAACTAGGCCGAAATGTATAAGCAGGTTAGGGGGGGAATTCTAGACTTCTAGTGGGGCGAACACCCTATTTAGATAAGTTCCATTATTTTTTTTTTTTTTTTATAAAAGTTCCATTACCAATTTAATTATATAACTATTTGTTTCAGTTTCTCAAAAATATAGAATATAGCATCCATATGTATGCATATGTGTATTCGTATATGTATACAGAAATGTGTGATTAGACAAAGCTTATAACTTATAACTAATCTAGTCAACACATATGAACACACCTTGTGACATGAGTAGTTAAACACACACGTTTATCGAATCGTACATCTAGCTATAATACAACAATGACGTATAGAATAATAAACACATCCCACATTTTAACATATCACTCATCCAACTATAATATAGACAATGACGTATAACCTTAAGAGTTCGGGTTGTCACAAGATTGACGAATCAATCTCTTTAACTAGACCACCAGAGGCCTCTTTAACTATATCAACACATGATATCTTTAACTAGATTGACGATTCAATCTCTTTAACTAGATCGATGAATGATCTCTTTAACTACATCAACGGAGGATGTCTTTAACTAGATTGACGAATCAATCTCTTTAACTAAACTACCCAAGAGGAATCTTTAACTACATCAACGGAGGATGTCTTTAACTAGATTGACGAATCAATCTCTTTAACTAAACTAATCAAGAGGAATATTTAACTACATCAATGGAGGATCTCTTTAACTAGATTGACGAATCAATCTCTTTAACTAAACTACTCAAGAGGAATCTTTAACTACATCAACGCATGATGTCTTTAAACTTTGGAATAGTACTTTATAATCCAAGGGTTTTAACTATAACGTTGAAGCCCATTAAGGATTTAAGGTAGTACCTTTGGATATCCTACTATGAATCCCTTATACGAAGATATGGAAGATTCTACGAGGATTTGGATAACAAAAATTTGGATCACACAAAAACATAAAAGAGAACACATAAGCACATAATCACATAATTGTTTAATTTGACCTTTAATTTGTTATCTTTGGACGCAGATACTTAAAGCACACCAGGAATCCAATCCGTGGATTTCATTTGGTACTTTAATCATTTTCAAGAATCTATCTATGAAGATAGAATGATCTTCCAAAAATTCGATTTTGTTTTCAAAGAAACATAATATTCGAATTAAGGTACACAACAATTTAGGACTTATGGAAATACCCTTAGGTACCCTATTAAGGATTGGGTATTCGTCCAGAGTTTTATCTTGTGCCTTGTACTTCGTTTTCCTTGGAAGAAACGGGTAGTTAGGATTTTCGTGGGAAACACAAGAGATCATAAAATGGAACAATTTTGGGGGTAGTCTGTTCTTCAAGGAATACGGCTCCTTGATTGTCGGTATTGTAGGGGATACGTTGTTTATACATGTCATCACATTTGTACATTGCAATGTAAAATAACAAGATTTATTTATAAACAACAACAACTGTTTCATGGACCTTGACAACAAAAGAAAATAATACATAAGGCTTGATTTTTTTTCTAAACAACATTGTCTTCTAGTCGGTCAGATGCTCATCCCTGCGCTGGATTCGCATTAGCAAGCTTTGGGCAATTTCTTCGGAAATGGCCCATCTCGCCACAGTTGAAGCAAGAACCTGGTGGAAAACGATCTTTAGCAGGATTGACCCGAGGTTGGTTTGGACCACCTTGGTTTGGGTTAAATCGACAAGCATTTGCCAGGTGACCGAGTCGCCCACATGATGCACACAAACGACACTGTAGTTGAGCTAAGTTGTGTGCATTACATTTGTTGCATATCGGTGCAGTACCGGCATAAGGTTTCCTTGCAGGATTTTGAGCTGGTTGGTTGTGGGTGTTATGGTTGGTTTGAGCAGCAATCGCACAATTCTGCGAAGCCTTACGCTTCTTAGAAGGTTCGGTTTTGTTTTCCTTGGTTTCCTCCTGAGCATTAACTGCTTGTTTCTTGTCGCCTTTTCGGAAAAGTTTGCCCTTTCTTATCTGAGATTCGGTTAGGGTAGCAGATAATTCAATGGCCTGTCTAACTGTGGTAGGATTACTACCAGTAACAATGTCCTGAACTGGGTCAGGGAAACCATCAATATACTTTTCGATTGCCTTATCCAAAGGCATAACCATGGTAGGACACAACAGGCTCAACTCCTCATATCGATCAGTGTAGGCTCGATGTTCACCGCTGTCTTGCTTAAGATCGTCAAATTCCCATTCCAAAGCCCTAAGTTCATGACGAGGACAGAACTCCTTCATCATCAGAGCTCGAAGCTCTTCCCATGTTTAAGCCAGTGCCATTTCGGCACCCCTATCTCTCACCACACCATTCCACCACGTCAAAGCCCGTTTTTCACAGACACTAGATGCGAAATCTACCTTTCGTTCATTTGGGCATTAAACATGTCTGAAGGTGCTCTCTAGACTCTCGAACCATTGTAGAAGTGAAGTCGCTCCTTGAGACCTAGAAAACTTTGATGGCTTAGCCGAGTTGAACGTCTTGAAGTTGCAGGGAGCATTATTGTTGTTGAGAGCTTGGTTACATTGAGCAACGATGTTCGGGATTGCAGCAGTCATTTGCTGCGTAATGATAGCTGCCAGTTCTTCATTAGGTACCTGGTTTTCGCATCGTGGAGGTATTCTAAAAGGGAAACAAGAGAGAGAAACAAGTGAAACGGCATTGGGTAAGAATAGGATGTTACAATTACCGACCAAAAGCATGGATGATGGTCATTTGTTTGAACCACGAAGCAAACAAACCACACACAAAGGCTGAATCAAAGTAAATAGGTCCTCATAATGTATCGCGAAGACATGCTCGCCTATAAGTGGACACTCACCGCAAGAGTTCCCAGGTAAGAGTGACTGGTCCGATATTGCGGTTTTGTACGAACACTCTAGCCTTAGACAGAAAGCTTAGGGTACAGGCACCCACCCTTCCAGTTTGCACGTGTTCACATTATGTAGCCCTAAACTTTGACGAGAATTTGAAAGCTTTGAAGGTTCAAAACCTTATAATAAATCATCCTAGAACAGATGATTAGTTTTCAAAGCAAATTCGAATTTTGTGTTCTTATTGTGGTTGCTGCCTAAAGATAGGCAACGGTATTGTTTTATGACTAAACGCAAGTAAACTCGCGTTAGGGTCCTAGGAAGGTTATAGTCTAGGTCAAAGCATTACTAATAACCTAATTCCCTATAACCATTGGCTCTGATACCAACTTTTCTGTCACAACCCAACCACTAAAACAACAAAACGTGGCGGAAACGTCAGGGAGTGTTGTAACAGAATCATTGTTTCACAACCATGGATTAAATAGGTTCGTTTTATTAAATCAAATGTATTACATTACATTGGAATTTAGAAACAAAACATGAACAAATAGACTCTCATTGTTATTAAGTCACTAAGGCCTCATCCATTCCTATGTGAGCGTACACAAATATCATCATCAATCATCATCAACTATTGTACCTAAAACACATGTGAAAATACGTCAGCATAAAAATGGCGGCGAGTACATAGGTTTTATATGAGTGTCAGATTCATGGCTCGTTTTACATGTTGCAATACTTATTTAAAAACCTTATTTTGAAAAGTGTAGTATTGCGACATAATTAACCAACTCAAATCAAGTTGATTATAATTTATAAAATCTCGTAGCCATGATTCTTAACTCCAAAACATTTTTTAATTTAAACCCAGATTGTAAATCGTTTTTGAAATAAAACTCAAATGGTATATATATATATATATATATATATATATATATTAATAGAAAAACCTTGTATCATAACTTTGTTTTGATAACATTTGACCAAGTGATCTAGATAACGCAACGATATATAATGTGTTAAAAGCACTTATATATAGGAAGTACCAGCGGCGTGTCCACCATACTTTTAATACATTACACCCGCCCCGTTACCTAATCACTTCCCTTATTCCCAATGGTTCAAACAGTTACAAATGGTTCACGTAAATCAAAGGTTACAAATGGTTCACCTAGATCAAAGGTTACAAATGGTTCACATAAATCAATCAGCTTCAAATGGTTCAAGATGTATAAAACAATGTGCTAGCATGCTCAGTCAACATACATAGCAGATATGTAATGTTAATTAATGTACTAAGTATGCACACAACGGACATACATAGCATAAACACAATGAAATCTTGTACTATAGTGTACTAATGAACATAGCAAATATATGATAAGAAAACATGGAAAACACGGAAGTAACAAGTAGGCACATGTGTTCCACCCCAAAATGTTTGAAAAACAGTAAAAGAGGGGACTATGTACTCACTTGATGGTGCTTAGAAGTCTTGAACAACAACCAAGCAAAGCTAGAGGGATCACAGAATCAAACGGCAGCTAATATAGGTAACTATGTAAATAACCGGACCTAAATCGGGAGATCGGATAGAATGGGGTTTCGTAAACCAAATGAGAGTTGGAACTCATATGATATGGTTTAACAAAGCCTACATTCTAAAATGAAACCTATCCTAAGTGCTTATTACCCGTTACGACCCGTTTAGGTAGCTTACGTTACTTTAACGTGTCGTTCGTGTAAAACGCGTTCGGACTGCCTAACTAGTCCTATGACAAGTATTATATGCCTTAACAAGTCTAATAATGTTGCCTAATCAGTTTAGATGTCAAAGTTTATGTTACATATGTTTAAAATGAATTTATGCGTAAAAAGGGCATTTTGGTCATTTTCCTAAGGCATATATAAACTACCTATCATATAACTACTTAAACGAAGTGACCATAAGGTATAACCTCGGAAGGTTATTCCTTATACAACTGTGGTCACCTAATGTGTTTGGTCAGATCCTAATGATCGACCAAATGGGTCGGGTTCGAAAGTATAAGCGATTGTTTGGATCGCTTACCTTACGACCCTACATAAGCACTAAACCTAAAGTGACGAGCTAAACATGTTAAATTATGTTTAACGAGGTTTGAAAACAGGTTTGGTATCAAAACAAACGGTTTTGATACCTAAAAGTAGTTTGGTTACAAAATACTCAAGAATACGTATTTCGGCCGAAACTACGACTCATCACTAAGCCTAGATAACGTGGTAATCAGTAGGTATGGTCACTAGGGACTATAACCATCGTGATTACGCTCACGTTATGAAGTTCAAACGAACTTCGCGTTGACCATAAATTGGTCAATGCAGAAAGTCAAACAAAGTTTGACTTTAACGCTAAAAATGCATAAAAAGAATGAAAGAATACTTACAAAGGGTCCCCACAAGTTTGATTTTCTAAGTATTCTCAGGTATGAAGTGGTTAGCACTCCAACTTAATTAGAGAAATCTCAGAAAAATCAAGTTGGTTTGAGTGAATGGGGTTGGGGGGTATTTATAGATTTCATGGAACCCTTAAGATCGTTCATCGTAAAAAGTGCTTTAATCTCAACCGTACACATGTGCCCATGGTTTTGTAAAACCATGGGAGCCCCAAATATGGCCTATAGATCCTAAAATACCATTTGCAAGTGAGAAATATGGCTGGAATGAGCTGGAAACAATTGGAAATCAGTTTTTGCACATCTGATGTGCTTACACGGCCTGCGTAAGACTCAGACAGGGGGTACGCGGCCCCCCTGAGCTGCAGGTCTGCACATCAAGTTTCAGAAATTGCAGTTTTAGTCCCTGTACGTGTTTAAGGCCTTTTTTGACACATTTAAGGCCCGTTAAACCATTTTCAAGGCTCTACAATGATGCCTAAGTATAGGGGACATGAAACATGCCCAAAAATATGTCGGATGTCGGTTCGTTTGGTCGTACTATCGCGATATTCGCTTAATTACGACGAAATGCGCATGAACGCGAAAAACGATCCAAATCACGTGACGAATGGAATTTTATCATGTCAATCACTAAAACATGATATTTTAATGATTACATAAAATTTTTGATGTCCGGATATATTCAGAATGTAAGATATGCGTGAAAAGGCAAACTTATGCACTTTTTGATTCTTTTAATCCCTGAATGAGCATAAAGTTTATTTTAGCACACCGAACCCCTCAAAGCCTATTTCTAAGCTATGTAAAGGTTGTTTAGGGTGTGTTTAACTTATGATCAAGTTCCGGATTTTTCGTTACAGTACAAATCGGCATACTTTCATAGTTTGTCGAATTTAGTCCATGTAAGCGAACAAACTTGATTTCGGCATACCAAACCATCCAAAACTTATTTCTAAGTTATGTAAGGGTTATCTAAGGTATGTTGAGACTATGTCACTGTTTCAGAGTGTTTATTGCATTAAACTGGTTATATTTACGCATCAGATCGCGTATAACCTTCCAGAAAGCGATTTAAAGCCCGAAATCGAACAAGAATTGATATGTGCAAACGCTACACATATTTATACAAATCCTAAGTATGAAACAAAATATTTCATTGATTTGGTATTTGTCTGATGGCCGTGGAGGCACAGGTGTCACAGTACACAAGTTTGAGTAGCATATAGTATAGCGAAAGCGTTTACGCATAACCAGCATGTATCACGTAACGGGCAAAGCAAGTAACTATCAAGGCTATGTTCACACTTAATCATGAGACTACGTTGTAGAGTATGCGCGACACATGTCCAGCGGACACGTGAAGTAAAGTAATGTGATCCCTAGCAACCCCAGTCCATGGCAGGTGCTGAGTCCAAACTATAGTACTATCGTTGCTAGGGCGATACCGTGTAACACTGTCTAAGAATAGTAACAAGCATTCATAGATCATGTATAACATCCGGGAAGGGTTAACGTTAAAAGTGTTTGCATTGTGTTTTGTTGTGTTTTTGATAGCGAACGTATGTAACACCCAAAAGTGCGTTAAAAGAAAATGGGTTCGAGTATACTCACAGTGCGTGTTTAGCTAATAAACACAGTACTTGGATTGAAGGGAGGGTGTGGAGATTAGCCTGAGCATAGAACAGTGGCGTAAGTGTTGAGCGGTGCGTAACAGAGTGTCGAATGAGATAAGCGGCGAATGGTGAGTAGGTCGGATGGTCATCCGTACAGATGGTCATCCGGACGGATGACCATTCGAACGGTTGATCATTCAAATGACATAGTGTGTTTGTAAATCATTTCCGAACTTTTGAAGTTTTCGTTGTAGTATAAATCAAGTCATCTAGTCGGATGGTCATCCGGACAGATGGCCATTCGATCGGATGGCTATTCGACTGAGAGTCTGATATTCTTTGAAGTTTTGATCAAATTGTTTAAGTGTTGAAAATTATAAAGAACAAGTCGGTTGGTCGAATAGTCATTTGATCGGATGGCTATTTGATCGGCGATCTGATTTTTTGGATATTTCACAAAGTTTTCTACGTTAAAAGTTTTGAGTTTTTGATGGTGACAGCATGATGACATGTGAAACATCGGGAAACCACACCAAGTCCAGCTCAGTCCATCAAATGAGAATCACCCCATTCGATCAGACTAACTATATTTGATGGAATTTCATGTTCAACACGTGAATCAATCGTCTCTCCGATGGAAATCCGTTTTCAAACCGGTTCTTAACTAGAGGATGAGTAGAGAGCCTGAATGAGTCCGGATTCCATCGGTCTCGAGCACAAGTGAAGAAAAGTTTGAAAACAGTGAAGTAGTGTTGAAATCTAATTATGATTTACGTTAAGTCGTGTGGAAATCCTTTAGATCTGAACAAATCTTGATGAGATGGTGCCATACAACAGTTTGCATAAGAAACCGTGATGACATCACCTTCAAGTAGTCCAAATCAGGTGATTTCATCATGAAAATGTAAGATTTTGAAGGAGAAGATGATGAGAAAGTGTGTAGTGATGATGGAAGTACAAGATTTAGGGAGAAAACTTACGAAAATAGCCTTGAATCGAGAGAAAAGTGCTTGAGAGGGACTTGGGAGCGTCTGGGTCGGATAGAGCTGTCACATCAGTGAACAGTGATGTGACAGGCGAGTATTTATAGTGAGAGGGAGAGAGAGAGGCGGTGTAGTTGAAGTGGTCGGATGGCCAGTCGATCGGATGGCCATCCGATCTGGTCGGATGTCCATTCGATCGGGTGTTCATTCAACCAGCCGAGTTGTGTTTTGTTGGTTTCCGACTTTCGTTTCGTATGTTAAGTGTTCCGTTGCGTTTAAGCGAGTTGCGAGTAAGCGTTGTGATGAGATAACCACATATCATTAAACAAGTAATCACATAAATAACACAAATGTGATATGCGATAAATTGCGTTTAAATAATGTGCGTTTCGAGTTACATTGAGATTGCGTTATTTCTGCGATGTGATAGCGTTAGTATAAACAAGCGATGTGATATGCAATAAATTGCATTTAAATAATATGCGTTGTAACTTCGTTAAATGCTATACTGCGTTTTGAATAAGCGTTGTGAATGCGTTGTAATACATATTTCAAAAACATAGTTTGACCCATTGCGATAATCGAGATCTCGAGTACAAGGTAATTAAGCAATAATTAAGCAAGAAATGACAGATACAAGTAATGACCCGAAAGGTCGGGTTGTTACACACCCGACCCGCAGCGGATACGGTACGCGGCATGATATGATTGTTCCATATCTTTTATCTTTTGACATTCATTTAAAGTTTCAAATATGTATTATCAGCAATATTGATTGTTGCACATAACTTATAAGTTCAATATGAATCCAAATACAAATAATCAAAAAGAAACATAACACAATTTCCAATTTATTTTACTAAGGCACAAATCCTATGTGTCTTCACTTCCACCCTCAACCTTGTGTACCTGTATCATATGTAAAATAATTTTGGGTCAACAATAAGTTGGTGAATAGATCTTGATTTTTATTTGAGTTAAAATAGTTTCATTAATTTATCTAAAAAAATGTTTAACATGCAACTTTAAGTGTATAAGTAACATCAATCATCAAATCAACAATCACACAACTACCACTACTATGAAACCAAACATAATGAAACATAAGTAAGGAAACAATGATGCGGTTCAAGCCCCGAAGAGCGAACCTATGAAACAATGTGGTGTCCCCCGTTCAATCCATGGCTGTGGGGAACAGGTTAACCGGGTGGTGGATCCACATGAAAGCAATGACACAAAGCGGTAAACACGTAATGCACATGTAAGAAACATGTAACGAAACATATGAAACGAATCATAAACACATATGAAACTTTAATTTGCATGTGTAAAAATGATAAGAAATATGATGAAACAATACCAAACAAATGGCACACGACACACCCCAAAATGTTTAAAAGACTAAAAGGGTAAAAGAAAGATCTACTCACACTGTAGCGTTTCGTTAAAATCAGAGGCGGCATTTGGGCTGGCAAAGCTGGGCAGGCGCCCAAGGCCCAAAGATGTTAGGGGCCCAACAGATTTATAACTTTATTATGTTATGTTATATATAACAAGCCCAAACACTGAACATTAAGCCCCAAAGCTGAAGTAAAAGGCCCAAATTCCAAATTCCAATTACAGCGCAAACATTGAACATTATGTAGGTGGTGTGGGGCTTGTGCGCTCAAAAAAAAAAAAAAACCTCCAAACTACTTTGATCGTAGTTTGTGTCAGGGATTTTCAGATTTTTGTACTTTTTTTCATCATAATCCAATCATCTATAATATTCAAGATTTATTCCTTGAGGTATGTAATTTTCAATTGTAGTATCGATTAATAGAATGTATTTTTTATTTTTATGTTTAGATTTATATAATTAGTCAATTACATGAGATGAAGCCTTGAATCTTTGTTGCTTAGATTTATTGATTTAGAACTAGATGAAACTATGAATCTTTAATGTTTGAAATTAAATGATTGAATCTTTTGATACTTTGATGTATAATTGTTTATTGTTTAGGTTTAGAGTTAGATGAAAATTACTAGTTTTAAACTTTGATTTTCTTTTATTTTTTTTTTTGTCTGGAAATTATGCCACCCATTCCTAAATACAAATACCTATCTGGTAGTCAAAAACGTAAAAATGCATATCATGTGTTTTGGTCTAGAAATCCTTGTCCTAATGCTATAAATGCATTTCATGTGACACTTCCGGTAACGGTGGCATCGGCAGAGAGAAGTTTTTCTAAATTGAAGTTGTTGAAGTCTTATTTGCGATCGTCAATGTCCTAAGAAAGACTTAATGGATTGGCGATAATATCTCTTGAAAACCAAATAGAAGTTATAGAAGGTATGGAATATAAAGACTTGATCGAGAGCTTCGCTTCCGATAACCACACCTTCCGGATCCAAACTCCACTGCAAGACAAGCAAAATTGTTGACGGTTTTGGTTGAGGATCGTGTTTGACACAGGCCCAAAAAAAGATTCCGCACCTCCTCTCAGACGTTTCTATCTCCCAGGGTACAACAACCAGAACAATATGTGTCACACCCTCAAATTACCACCTAGAGAGTGTCCCTGTTAGGCGTGTGACTACTAGCAATGAGCCACTAATTACATTGAATCACAAGTTGTAATAAAGTTCCATCAATTAAGTAATAACAATTCCAATCATAAGTTATTCAAAATCAAAAGTTCAGCGGAAGCATTAAAGTATCATAAGGTAAATACAAATTCAATCATAATAAATAAGTATTTGACAAATAATCCCGTTGGTATGACCATGACCGCTCTTGCTCTCCGGCCAGCAAGCTCCTGTTTCAATCACCTAACGACCTGCGAGCATGTAACAAGTGTATCAGACAAAGCAAGCTGGAGAGTCCACAGTTTAAGAAAACGTTTGTTACCAGATGAATATAAAACAGTTCAATAACCAATGCAAGTAATATTGTTAATATCCCAATTCCGAACAAGACGGCTCCTGAAGTACATGAATGCCCTTTCCTACATACTCCTATCCAGTACTGGGCCCGACTGGGTCATTAGTTCACATCCGTCCTCTCTAGGAGCGGTGTGAGGGTGCCAAACTGATGCGGGCCCAAGTGTGGAGGAACGGGCTATTTTGTATTTGGAGGCCCAGGACCGCGTAACAAAAGGGGCCTCACTAAAATGGCTCTAACTTGGGCTACGGGGGTCCGTTTGGGACGTGCGACCAGGCGATTCGAACGTGAGAAAAAAGCTCTATCTTGCTGCAAACGGCCTACGGCGGTTTGGGTCATCGTCCGGGCCGAAAAAATGCCTATTTCTATTAGTTTTTTCCATTTTTATGTTTTTTCAAGTATTTTGGGCATTTTGTTTTTGGGTTTGTGTTTGGCCCGTTGTCTTTTTTAGGCCCATTTCGAATTTTTGTCTCTATTTATGTATTGCCCTAGTCATTTGAACGATCAGAATTGAATTTTGAGAAAACAGTTTTTTCACTTCAAATTCCGTGGCCTTTGGGGTTACAATTTGGGGGTTGGGGAAGTACTACACGGGTATTCGCAGAATCAACGTGTAATCTTCATTTTTCCGTTTCACGCGCTACATCACAAACCTAAGTATCGCTACCAACTAATACCCGTTACCCTCCAGGTAACAAAATAAGGGACTTACAAGAATGATAGGTGAGAATATTAACCAATATACCCGTTTTTACCCAAAAGACTTATCCCTCCACGGGATACCCACTGACTGTCCCCAACTACTGAGACGCATGCTCGAATGTAGTGAACTCACCTTAGAGTGCTCGGTAAGATTTATTACTTCTATACTTTAAGTATTAAACCCGCTACACGCGACCTATTGTATAGTAAACGTAAGTACACATACGTAGGATCATGCAATGTCCTAGTGTTTCTAACAACTCAAGGTTTTTAAGAAGTCCAAGTTAACAAGCTGTCATATCATACATATACGTAATATTATATATTTTTATGCCTGTTGACACATTTCGGCCACGAACACATAATCATGTATTAACACTGTGCACACAAATATAAATACAGGCAACACACTGCTCCTTTCATACTTGCACCCTGGGTCGGCCCAATGCTAGCAGGGGTCGGTCCAATTACTCTACTGATGTGCGACCCAAATTTAGTAGATTGGATTAATTGTATTCAGAAATTCATGTGTGACCCAACCCAATTCTTGATTCACATATTAGTAATATAATCCGAACAATTTGTCTGCTTCAATTGATTAGATATCATGTTATCATTTCATGGCACAGAAGAATTCTTATATCATCATTATCATTCTTAGTCCCATGTGCACCACATTATAATATGTATATTGTCTAAAAGTTTAGCCGCCATTTTCACCTAGTTTCGGTTAAACACACACAACATCATCGCATTTTTTTTAATATCCATGCAATGCCTACTGACCCTTTATTAAAATAACCACATGGTTTGGTAAGAACTCACATGGCCGCCATGTTCATAATCAAATTATTGAGTTTTGTGCAGCCATGTAATTCCAATTCTATTGGACCCTTAAAACCGATTAATATGATTAAGCCCCACTACTGTTACATCAACCTATCACTAACATATCACTTTGACTTCATATCCATACATACATCGATGGCAACAACCACTAATCATGCAATTCATGTCCAAATCATTAACATATTCCTAAACATATATGTGAAACCATCACTTTTATCATACAAATCGGAGCTTATTAATTCCATTCATCAATCAATTGCATTTGATCTAACAACAGTTTCTTCACATCTTGATCTTGGCTAACAGTTATGTGAACAATACAATTCTATACGCATGCTACTCACGGCCCTAGATCCTGGGCCTATATGACATTTACTTAATCACCGCAATCATCCATCATATATTGCCACCTAACACACCATCCGATCTAGTAATATAATTATTTACACGTACAAGTCTATATTATCACATCATGAATTAGCATACAAGTCACATACAATCAGTTTAGGTTGACATAAGTATAATTATACTAACCAGATGATGATGTAGTGTGTGCTAGGGCAAATAAGGAAGGATGTTTCTTTGAGAACTTCTGTCTTCACTATACCTAAGAGTCTAGGGTTTGTTGTGATGACAATGTTACCGTGCACGTAGCATACTAATACCGTGCACAAGTGGGCCGGTGGTCAAAGGCTTGGGCCGTAGTCACTATGAGATTGCATAAGGTGTGTAAGTGGTTTTAATTGGTCCATGACCTTGTGCGCTCAAGGGTCCGATGCACTGTAACTATGTGGCCCAACTATACGCGCTTGACACTTATGTCAAATAAGCCGGCCCAAGCAACATCGGTTCTTTATTTTTGTATCAAGGTTATCTAAGTCAGTTGCACGACACGCGGTAAACAAGAAAGGTTAATTAGTTATACGTGCCTACGCATGCGTAATAAGTCAGTTAAATATATGCAACCATGTAGTGATGCACGAGATAGACAGATAAACATAGAAGCACTCGCTAAAAGTTGTGGGATTTCAAGTAATGCTAACCTCAAATATTCGGGTTGTCACATTATCCCCAACTTGAAAGAAATTTCGTCCCGAAATTTGACAAGTAAGCACGGAGGAATGGAGTGAGAAATCTAGATTGTTGCGAATTTTCCTCAGGTGTTACATCATCCCCAACTTAATGAGGAATTTCGTCCCGAAATTCACCAGCTTCACCAGATTTAGACTTTTCTTTAGGAAAGAGGTGTAGATACTTGAGCTTCATTTGGTCCTCTCGCTCCCACGTGAACTCCGGTCCACGTCTTGAGTTCCAACGAACTTTAACAATTGGAATACGACTGTGTTTACGCACTTTGACCTCTCGATCCATGATCTCAATAGGCTCTTCGACAAACTGAAGCTTGTCGTCGATCCTCAATTCTTGCAACGGCACAACCAGTGTCTCATCAGCTAGACACTTCTTCAATTGCAAAACGTGAAAGACATCGTGCACATTACCCAACTCAGCGGGTAACTCAAGCTTGTAGGCGACTTTACCGATCCGCTCCAGGATTTTGAATGGCCCAACGTAACGTGGATTAAGCTTGCCACGTTTCCCGAAGCGTACAACGCCCTTCCACGACGAAACTTTCAACATAACCCGATCATTAACTTCGAATTCCAAAGGTTTTCTACGCTTATCAGCATAGCTTTTCTGACGATCACGCGCCGCTGCCATACGATTCCTGATCTGAGCAATCTTTTCCGAAGTTTCAAGAACAAGCTCAGGGCCCGTGATCTGACTGTCACCCACTTCAGCCCAACAGAGAGGAAAACGGCACTTTCGCCCGTACAGTGCCTCGAATGGAGCTGCCTGAATGCTAGTGTGGTAGCTGTTGTTGTAGGAGAACTCTATCAACGGTAGGTGTTTCTCCCATCCTTTCCCAAAATCAATCACACACGCCCGCAGCATGTCTTCAAGTGTCTGAATGGTGCGCTCGCTCTGACCATCCGTCTATGGGTGATAAGCAGTACTCATATCGAGTTGTGAGCCGAACGATTTATGCATTGACTGACATAATTCCAAAGTGAAACGCGGATCTCGATCTGAGATGATAGAAGTTGGCACCCCGTGTCTAGACACCACCTCTTTAAGGTATACTCCTGCCAACTGAGAAAACTTGTTTGTTTCTTTGATTGCCAGGAAATGTGCTGACTTCGTGAGACGGTCAACAATCACCCAAATAGTGTCGTTTCCAGCCTGAGTTCTCGGTAACCCTGTAACGAAATCCATGGCGATCTGTTCCCACTTCCATGTGGGTATCTCTGGCTGCTGAAGTAGACCCGAAGGCTTCTGATGCTCTGCTTTGACTCTAGCACAAGTCAAACATTTACTCACGTATGTGGCGATGAGAGCTTTCATATTCGGCCACCAATACAAAACTTTAAGATCCTGATACATCTTATCCGACCCCGGATGAATAGAATATCGTGACTTGTGCGCTTCATCCATCACAAGTTCTCTGAGATCACCAAACAGAGGAATCCATACCCTTTCCATAATATAATAGATGCCATCAGATCTCTGCTCAAGCTGCTTTTTCATACCTCGTAAACCCTCAGCTTCGATGTTTTCTTCCTTCAATGCCTCAGTCTGAGCCGTACGAATCTTATCAGGAAGGTTAGAATGAATAGTGAGCTGTAATGCGCGAACACGTTTAGGCTTCGTCTCTTTTCGGCTGAGTGCATCAGCTACTACCTTAGCTTTACCCGGATGATACATGACAGCACATTCATAATCGTTCAAAAGCTCTATCCAACGACGTTGCCGAATATTCAACTCCCTCTGGTCGAAGATATGCTGGAGACTCATGTGATCGGTGTAAATAGTGCATTTGGTACCGTACATATAATGCCTCCAGATCTTCAACGCGAAGACCACAGCTCCTAACTCCAAATCGTGAGTCGTATAGTTCCTCTCGTGTACCTTCAGCTGACGTGAGGCATAAGCTATCACCATCTCGTGTTGCATCAACACGCAACCGAGACCCTGAATCGAAGCATCACAATAAACCACAAAATCCTCTGTACCCTCCGGTAAAGATAGGATCGGCGCACTGCATAATTTCTGTTTCAAAAACTGAAAAACATCCTCCTGTTTCGTTCCCCAAGAATAAATAACGTTCTTCTGTGTCAAGGAGGTAAGAGGTTGGGGAATCTTCGAGAAATCCTGAATAAACCGACGATAGTACCCTGCAAGCCCCAGGAATTGTCGCACCTCCGAAGGATTCTTTGGTGCCGCCCAATTTCTAATAGCATCAATTTTCGCAGGATCCACATGTATACCCATCTCGTTGATAATGTGCCCAAGAAAATGTACTTTCCGAATCCAGAAATCACACTTAGAAAACTTCGCGTAGAGCTGCTCCTTCCGCAGGAGCTCCAAGATAAGATGTAAATGCCGCTCGTAGTCCTCCTGGCTTTTGGAGTAAATCAAGATGTCGTCGATGAAAACAATAACGAAGTCGTCAAGATACGGTTTGCACACGCGGTTCATGAGATCCATGAATACCGCTGGTGCGTTGGTCAACCCAAACGGCATAACCAAAAACTCATAGTGGCCATACCGCGTCCGAAAAGCTGTTCTGGGAACATCCTCCTCTCTAACCCGTACCTGATGATAACCCGACCTTAAGTCGATTTTAGAATAGAAACTTGACCCTTGCAGCTGGTCAAACAGATCGTCGATACGAGGCAAAGGATAACGGTTTTTGACCGTCACCTTGTTGAGCTCGCGATAATCTATACACATCCGAAAGGATCCATCCTTCTTCTTCACAAATAACACAGGGGCTCCCCAAGGCGAAGAGCTCGATCGGATAAAACCCCTATCCAACAGCTCTTGGAGCTGATTTGACAACTCCTGTAGTTCCCCTGGCGCAAGACGATAAGGAGCACGAGCAATCGGGGCTGCTCCTGGCACGAGGTCGATCTGAAATTCTACCTGACGGTGTGGAGGTAAACCAGGGAGTTCTTCAGGAAACTCACGAACTACTGGAAAATCCCCGATCTCCCTCTCATCAGACTGAGAATCAGTAACAAGGGCTAACATAGCAGGATAACCCTTAAGCAGACACTTCTGAGCCTTCATTGCCGAAATAATGCTAACTATGGCACCACTATGATGACCCTGAACCGATAAAGATTCTCCGCTAGGGAGAGGAACACGTACGATCTTCTCCTTACAGAGAATCTCCGCCTGATACTTGGACAACCAGTCCATACTGATAATCACGTCGAAGCTTCCAAGAGTAATGGGAAGTAGGTCAATGTCGAATACTTGACCCAGAAGATCGAGTTTACACCCAACTAGGACATGCGAAGCTTCGATTGTTTTACCATTTGCTATCTCTACTATGTGTTTCGTTACGAGAGGTGTAGGACTTAACCCTAACTGAAAACTGAACCCCAAATACACGTAACTCCAATCGGCACCAGAGTCAAATAAAATAGAAGCAAATACACCGTTTACTGAAAACGTACCAGTAACCACGTTGCCGTCGTTCCGCGCTTCGCCAGCTCCTAACACAAACCCGCGCCCATGCGCAACATTACTCCCATTATTTCCAGCATTGTTATTCCCGTTGTTACCCCCTGTGTTCTGCTTCAGCTGAGGGCAGTCTCGCTTGAAGTGCCCCTCGGCCCCACACTGGTAACACCCTTTTTGAGTACCCTGGTTCTGCTGAGTCTGTTGTCTACCCGACTGATGTGATGGCTGCTGCTGAGCTAGAAGTGTAGCCCTACTACAATCCCTAGCCACGTGCCCTAATCGGTTACACCGATGACAAACCCGAGTACACTGTCCCTTGTGATGATAGTTACACTTGTTACACAAAGGTAGCTTCCCCGCATAAGATCCCTGCCCTGAATTGTTACTCTGGTTTTGATTCACTGAGGATGACTGGCAGAAACTGCGATTGCTGCCAGCATCCGTCTTCTTCTGAGGCTGTGCAGAGTTGGACCCCTTGTCCATATCGTTCCACTTATGCTTGCTATCAGTAGAAGGAGTAGTGGAAGTAGTAGCGGCTGTAGTAGTACTAGAAATACGTGGTGGTAGTGAATTGCTCTCCACCTCTTGATCAACGATCTTGTGAGCCAAACGGACAATCTGAGTTAAGTTATTAAGGTTTGCCGCAGTAACCAAACCCTTCACCCGTGGAGGTAATCCCTTGAAAAACAACTCAATTCTTCGAGGCATAGGTCGAGACAAATTCGGACACAAGTCAGCCAACTCATACGACCGCTTCACGTATGCTTCAATCTCGGATCCCACCATTTTCAGATCATAATATTCGTTTTCTAATTTCTGTATTTCATCACGAGGGCAATATTCCTCCCTCATCAATTTTTAAAGTCGTTCCACGTAGTGGCGTTCGCCACCTCGATGCCTAACAGCTGAACCTGGGCATTCCACCAGGTCAGGGCACCATCCTCGAGCGTGCCCGCAGCATACTTCACTCTGTCCCTAACCGGACAGTTACACATCGCGAATACAGACTATGCCTTTTCGAACCATCGCAAGAGTCCTATAGCCCCTTCAGTCCCACTGAAGGTCTGTGGCTTACAATCCATGAAGGTTTTAAACGTGCAAACAGGCGGATGGTGCGGATTCTGTTGCACCTGTTGACCTATTAACGAAAGAACATAAAACAAACGGGTAAGACTCAAGCATGCGACACAAGGATAAAGAGTGTTTGGTACACATCGTACCAGCCTGATAGGCCGCTAAGGCTTCAGCCACGCGAGTGTTAATGAGATCGGTTAACTCAGCCTGAGTCATAGCAATATGGCCACGTCCACCACCGCGGCCCCCACCACGTCCACCATTACGTCCGCCACGTCCGCTCATGATTCTATATATAAGAAAGGAAAGATTCAACATGCAAGTACAAGTAGGAAGCAAGCATTACTATGATCTCCACAGATTTCTACGTTCTAGCATTACATCAACTAACAGAGCGGAATCCTTTTTCACACTTGTCAAGTTTCACTAGGACTCACATGCATCCCACATTATTATTATGTGCGCACCCACATTAATAATCCAATTTGCATGTTCATCTCAGCTCCACTCAATTCGTGTTAGAAAGGTTCCCGAATCCAAGCAATAAAGTAGGTGACACTACAACATAGGCCATGAAAGTTCAAGAAAAGTTGCACTCTTAAAACACGTATCGTGGGTTGTCATCATATAAGTTCATACTGTTGTGCCAAGTGTGCATTCACATGTAAGGTTATCTAATAGCAAATACTAGAGATACTGCGCAATAGTAAAGAAGAGACGAACCTTGCTGTCTGGAGCAGAGTGTCATGGTCGATTTCGGATCAGTTCGGTTATAGTCTTGTTTTATAAAAACGTTTTAAAACCAAGTTCACTATAACCAGTGCCTCTGATACCAAACTGTCACACCCTCAAATTACCACCTAGGGAGTGTCCCTGTTAGGCGGGTGACTACTAATTACATTGAATCACAAGTTGTAATAAAGTTCCATCAATTAAGTAATAACAATTCCAATCATAAGTTATTCAAAATCACAAGTTCAGCGGAAGCATTAAAGTATCATAAGGTAAATACAAATTCAATCATAATAAATAAGTATTTGACAAATAATCCCGTTGGTATGACCATGACCGCTCTTGCTCTCCAGCCAGCAAGCTCCTGTTTCAATCACCTAACGACCTGCGAGCATGTAACAAGTGTATCTGACAAAGCTGGCGAGTCCACAGTTTAAGAAAACGTTTGTTACCAGATGAATATAAAACAGTTCAATAACCAATGCAAGTAATATTGTTAATATCCCAATTCCGAACAAGACGGCTCCTGAAGTACATGACTGCCCTTTCCCACGTACTCCTATCCAGTACTGAGCCCGACTGGGTCATTAGTTCGCATCCGTTTTCTCTAGGAGCAGTGTGAGGGTGCCAAACCTAAGTAGCGCTACCAACTAATTCCCGTTACCCTCCAGGTAACAAAATAAGGGACTTACAAGAATGATAGGTGAGAATATTAACCAATATACCCGTTTTTACCCAAAAGACTTATCCCTCCACGGGATACCCACTGACTGTCCCCAACCACTAAGACGCATGCTCGAATGTAGTGAACTCACCTTAGAGTGCTCGGTAAGATTTATTACTTCTATACTTTAAGTATTAAACCCGCTACACGCGACCTATTGTATAGTAAACGTAAGTACACATACGTAGGATCATGCAATGTCCTAGTGTTTCTAACAACTCAAGGTTTTTAAGAAGTCCAAGTTAACAAGCTGTCATATCATACATATACGTAATATTATATATTTTTATGCCTGTTGACACATTTCGGCCACGAACACATAATCATGTATTAACACTGTGCACACAAATATAAATACAGGCAACACACTGCTCCTTTCATACTTGCACCCTGGGTCGGCCCAATGCTAGCAGGGGTCGGTCCAATTACTCTACTGATGTGCGGCCCAAATTTAGTGGATTGGATTAATTGTATTCAGCAATTCATGTGTGACCCAACCCAATTCTTGATTCACATATTAGTAATATAATCCGAACAATTAGTCTGCTTCAATTGATTACCCATCATGTTATCATTTCATGGCACAGAAGAATTCTTATATCATCATTATCATTCTTAGTCCCATGTGCACCACATTATAATATGTATATTGTCTAAAAGTTTAGCCGCCATTTTCACCTAGTTTCGGTTACACACACACAAGATCATCGCAATTTTTTTTTTTAATATCCATGCAATGCCTACTGACCCTTTATTAAAATAACCACATGGTTTGGTAAGAACTCACATGGCCGCCATGTTCATAATCAAATTATTGAGTTTTGTGCAGCCATGTAATTCCAAGTCTATTGGACCCTTAAAACCGATTAATATGATTAAGCCCCACTACTGTTACATCAACCTATCACTAACATATCACTTTGACTTCATATCCATACATACATCGATGACAACAGCCACTAATCATGCAATTCATGTCCAAATCATTAACATATTCCTAAAGATATATGTGAAACCATCACTTTTATCAGACAAATCGGAGCTTATTAATTCCATTCATCAATCCATTGCATTTGATCTAACAACAGTTTCTTGAGATCTTGATCTTGGCTAACAGTTATGTGAACAATACAATTCTATACGCATGCTACTCACGGCCCTAGATCCTCGGCCTATATGACATTTACTTAATCACCGCAATCATCGATCATATATTCTCACCTAACACACCATCCGATCCAGTAATATAATTATTTACACGTACAAGTCTATATTATCACATCATGAATTAGCATACAAGTCACATACAATCAGCTTAGGTTGAAATAAGTATAATTATACTAACCGGATGATGATGTAGTGTGTGCTAGGGCAAATAAGGAAGGATGTTTCTTTGAGAACTTCTGCTATCACTATACCTAGGAGTCTAGGGTTTGTTCTGATGACAATGTTACCGTGCACGTAGCAAACTAATACCATGCACAAGTGGGCCGGTGGTCAAAGGCTTGGGCCGTAGTCACTATGAGATTGCATAAGGTGTGTAAGTGGTTTTAATTGGTCCATGACCTTGTGCGCTCAAGGGTCCGATGCACTGTAACTATGTGGCCCAACTATACGCGCTTGACACTTATGTCAAATAAGCCGGCCCAAGCAACATCAGTTCTTTATTTTTGTATCAAGGTTATCTAAGTCAGTTGCATGACACACGGTAAACAAGAAAGGTTAATTAGTTACACGTGCCTACGCATGCGTAATAAGTCAGTTAAATATATGCAACCATGTAGTGATGCACGAGATAGACAGATAAACATAGAAGCACTCGCTAAACGTTGTGGGATTTCAAGTAATGCTAACCTCAAATATTCGGGTTGTCACAGTATGTGTACTGCCGGAGACGGCTCTCACGCCCGTACACCGGGTATAAAGGTATTCATACTTTTAATTACAAGGTATCAATCTTGTAATAAATATGTTTTAATTGTGTTAAAACGGAATTGAAGTGGTCAACGTAACTGTCAGATTAATTCACGACGATCTCGTAAGTAACAGTGACGGAGACTATGTTGACTGATCGTGACCAGCGCGCTAGGGAGCTGCACACTATACGGTCGGATCCACGCCTACGCGATCCACATGCCTCTCGTATGCTAGACGCGCACACTGCACTAGAACCAGCGCTATGCGCGCGGTACGCAGACTAGTGTGCCTAGTTACTACTGCAAACCTGCACACGGTTGTTCCGGCTAGTTAGCCCCCGCGTCATGCTAAGTGGACATAGAATCCGCTACGCACCAGGCCGTGCACCATTCACACTCCCGCACGCCTGAACTACGCGTTGTGCGCCTGAGAGGCCTGTGCCACATCATCCTCCTAAATCACCCGCTGGTGCGCCATAAGCAGACCAACCACATTCCTCACCAATGATGTGCGCCATGCGCCTAAGGAGCTCGCGCCGTATCGACATGCAACATGCCATGGCATCTGCCTACGCCACCCAAGGGTGCGCCATAAACGGACCCGCCATGTTTATGACCATGCGCTGATGGGCAAAAATACAAAGGTGGTGTGCGAAGTTCAAGGTGCACCACATTGGGCTTATAGCCCACGTCACATGCGTGTATGTGCGGGTGCGATGCACCCTTTGGGTCCCACTAGTATTTGCCTTTAAGGAAACAATTTACAAGAAGTGATCCTCCTTATATACTAAGTTTTGTCATCCCACCTATGTGGGACAAGGTGAAAAATCTCAATCCATTTTTCTCATATTTGTTTGTTCCTAACATACAACTACAAGCTTCGATATCTCATTTATCTTAGCTCTATTTGGACATAGTTTGAACACAAACCCATAAATAATTATTTATACAACACATATATATAAATATTATTAATGTCCAAAATATTTAGTGAAAAACTCATTTTCACTAAATGTCCAACAACTCATTAAAGATTAAATATCCCTCCTCACTACTACACCATGAATCTATGCAATTTATCAAATCCATTTATTGTAAGTTTGATGGACTTTTCACCCATGCAAATTTTACCGATCTTAGTCTACTTTTGGTAGTGGGTGATCGAAGATGGTTGCATCACACCTAAATAGCTAGAAAATAAATGATGAAATTTCTTTAAATATATACCACCCGGTCAATTATGGTGAGGCAAGTTTTGGTTGACGACTTGACCCCACACTCACCATATGTAATGTTTAGTTTGATTTCCATTTTAACTTTCCCAATGATTACCTTATGCGTGGGGATTCCCCAAGCAGTACTATTAATATATTTCACCGCTCTACAGGTAGTTAATGCGTGTGAGATATTAAAATTAGCAGTAGTGTCCTAGTAGTGTCCTGTAAACATCACAATTGTAAAAATACTATGTATCATGTATTCACCCAAAGAATTTAAAGTAAATAAAAAGGGGAGTTCGTGAAACTCATCAGTTTAGCAGTGTGCAAGTATAGTGTGCAAGTATAACAAGTGCTAATGGAGGTGTCTCCTATGATGCATGCGTAATCATCAAATCGGGCCTTATTGTAGCAAATACCATTAGTGTTTGTGTTTCTAATTATCATAGTTACACCTAGGGTGATGGAAGATATTACTATCTATTAATCATGACCAATGACCTTCGGGTTTCTAGATTGTTGGAACACAACTCAGTATCTAGAAAATAAATGATGAAATTTCCTTAAAGAAAGCCCCACCTAGCCTATTTAGGTGATGCAAATCATACTTGACCCCACACTTGTTATATATACTATGTTTAGTTTCATATCCATTTTAAGTTGGACGATGACCACTTTATCATTGATTTTAATCCAAGATATGCATATATTCAAATACCTCAACTGATATTGTATCTTACAAATGTAATGTTTCCAAAATTTATATATAAAACAAATTATCCTTATTTGAAAATTAATGCGAATTTTCTTTGGTCATGGGACTATTGTTACTTTTAGCCGTTATTGGACGTCGAATTAGTTACTTTACAACATTGTGATTGTTCAAACAGTTGTGGACCCATGAATTATTTGTTAGGAATGCGGATGAGGTGTCCAACCATATTTTTAAGGGGCGCGGTCGGGTTTTTTGCCTAAAATATACAATATTTTTTTTTTCAAAAGGTACGGCCGCCCACCTTGTTCTAAGGGTGGATCTGCCCCTGTGTTCAAATTGTAATAGCTTTTTAACCCATATCGGCATACGTGTTACATAAGTTTAGGTACTTCCATTAATTTGCTATAAAGTGTAATATTCACATTATTTTTTAAATTCAGAATTAAAAATTATATTGTTTTTTTTTAGTTCAGAATTAAAATTCAGATTAGGGTTTTCTCAGCGTTGTCTACTACAAATACGGACGCCTCCCCCTGCTCTAATACAGTAACCTCAGGGCAAGATGATCGAGAGATCTGATTCTCTGTTTTTGTAAGTTGTTTTCCTTTTGTTGTTTGATTATACATTGATCCTTTCTAAAAGCCGTTGATCTGTGTATTTTCTGGTTTGAACGTGTTCTGATCATTTTCTTTTATATTTGAATTGTGTATTTTCTGGGTTGAACGTGTTCTGATCATTTTTTCTATATCCGACTTGTGTGTTAGCCATCAGTCCGCTCACTGTACACATCGATCTCTCTTTGCTCTATGTGGATCGGATCATAACATGTTGATTTTTCATAGGTATGGTCAAATCACTGTACACATCCATCTCTCTGGTTATGTTTTATTGTTTTTTAGATTATGAATATGTATTTTGAATGTTAACATCCACTTTTATTTCATACTTGGTTAATTTTCAGATTATATTAACCATTCTTATTAAAAGCAAGTTATTCAGATTAGGAGAAATAAAAATCCAACAAAATGTATCTTTATATATATTATATTTCTGTTAAATTATGCAGCTGTTTGGTACCTAGTGGTTTTTGTTCATCGTCAACTTATTTATTTTCGAAATTTATGTACTGAAATTGTTATCCTGAAATAAATACTGAATATGTTGGGCTTTGATTGTGTTAAAGTCTTCTTTTGTTCTTTCTAAGATAATAAGATATTAAAATGTATTTCTTGCATCTTTTTTGCACCTGTCACAGGTATCTCGCCTTCTCCAAGTACAGAGGTCTTAAAGGTCGTAAATTTAATTTTCGGAGAATTTCGGTTGGTGATTATGGAGAGCATCGTCATTGGAAGGAAGGGCCTTCTTTGTGTGCGTGCTGGGAAAGGTTATCTTAATATACTGCCTAGTTCATCTAAGTTTTAAGAATTTTTTCAAATAAATAAAACATTAAATAGGACTGCAAAATCTATATTTATGAAAATAGTAATTCTATGATTTTGGAAAATAAATTTAGGACTCTGTAAACCCCTATGTATACTTTGGAACCGTTCAACCCATTTTCATTTTATTGATCCTAGAATGGGATGATTCCGGTTATGATTTATCTCTAACAAGTCAAATAGGCAAATAACATGAAGTTTTGTAAAGCAAATGTCGCCAAAAGTGTATTCAGTTATCAAAGCATAAAACCTTCTAAAATCATTTTGTTGAAATTAAATACAATTATATTGAAGTAAAGCAACCATAATTGATACCTGGTATATATAAAAAACAGACAAAAATGTTTTCTCGATCAACCTGATCTTTACCAAAAAATGATCTATTTGACCAGAAATTTTACCAAATCGCCGGTTTTGCCCCCTAGGTATCCTTGGAATTTTATTAAAATTTTCAACTAATGATCTGATATTTGGCAGGCTCTACTTCAAAATGATGCTTTTTTTTCAACAGCTTCTTTTAGTACCCTAACCTTTTCGGTGTTAACGATGGTGGAGGATACCCACCCCACCATCGTTACCAGTCTGGCAACAATTTTGCTAGTTTTGCCAGTTTTGCCGCACTACCATCCACCACCAATCTCGTATAACTTTTTATTGTTCTTTAATTAATTTATTCATTTCTTTTAGAAAATTGTGTATGGGTTGATCATTAATTATTTTTTAATCAACCAGCGCATTGGGACATGGCCGCGCGGTGGTACCCCTACTACCGTTTTCACGGCGGAATTGGTGATGGATGTTGTGGATTAGCTTTTCGTAATACTGTAGACTACACCATGGCTCGTCCGCTACAACTGTTTGATGCTTTGGATCCGATTAACTTTCAGGTCTCTTTATTAATTTCTGTACTAAATTTAGTTTATTTTTATTTTTTTTTATTTTATAAAAAATACAATCATTTCTCTTTCATTTGTTTTAGATGACAATTGATCATGGTGGCTTTGTGAACATTCCGATGATCGAACCATCATGTCTGCCGGAGGAGGCAAGCAGTGGAACCGGCGTGTTCTTACCGGCGTATCCGATGAGGATCCGTGGTAGAAAAGGTGAGGGTGTGAACAACAATAATTGTTATAATAAATCTAGTTGACAATAATCTACTCTTTATTCTTAATAAAACCCATAAAATCTATACAAAATTATAAATCATTAAAACGAATTTAGAAGTAATACTGCTAATAAATGTGTTATTTTGAATTTGAAAGACTTCTTTCTAAAATGAAAGAAATAAATACTATCTCACATTTTTTGTGTTTACTTTTATGCTAGAAGCAGTGTACGGTTGTATTGTTGAACACAAACTGTGTTATACATCACAACTTTTTATTTTTTTTCACAACTATAATGCATGTAAGATAAAAATAAGACATAAAAACTAAGGCAACTATGTGAGTTTTATAAAACATATTTTTTCGCTGATTTCTCTCTTATGGATTTCACATGATTAATAAATTGTGTACATCATAATTGATTTATTATGTATTTCGAAATAAATTATTCATGTGGTATTACATACGTTACATATCTACCTTTTTGACATATGCGTTAAATGCAAATACGTTACATATCTACCTTTTTGCCCCCTAGGTATCCTTTGAATTTTATTAAATTTTTCAACTGATGATCTGATATTGGGCAGGCTCTACTGCAAAATGTTGCTTTTTTGTTTTTTCTGGAGGATGATCTTGCAACAAGATTTACCTCTTCTTGCTCAAAATCCATTAGGTGGGGGGCTTAGAGCTCTGGAAAGGAGAGTCGAAGAACTGCGAGATCATGCAAACGCACTCTGTAGGAATCGCGAAAATGGAGGAAAGTACGTTCAAAATCCTTGCTTGGGAAGAAGTTGATGAAAATGAAGAAGCTAAGCGCGAATGTGATCGCAAATTCTACGAATTAGCAACGGCACTCTTTTAGATTGTCACGTTAGAGATGTTATGAAGAGTTTTTGGATGATTAATTTCTAGTTGCTTTCTTAAGGTTAGCAAGTATTTAGAGGCCTGACGTGCTTTCGAATATTTACCATGCTCCAGATGATTAGTTATAGCTTGATTTATGATGGAAACGCAGCGGTGAAAAGTAGACTAATGGTATAATCAAGATGTCTACTAAGCTGTCATGGGTTTGCAAGGAAATGACGGCTTCTAAAAGCAAGAAATCTAAGCAGATGACAATGTTAAGGGAGTTACCAAATAGGAGGAAAGAGTTAACTTTGCAAAATAAAAAGGCTAGCTAACCGGTGATGACCAAAGAGACGCAGGAGTCATCATCACAAGATCTTCAAGATTCATCTGCACAAAAAGCAAATAGAAATTCTGATGTTGCTGCAAAATGTTGTGACACAATGTCTGAAGATCAACCTCTTTCAAGGTGGTTCCTAACTACTCTCTAGTCTGCTGGTGTATTTGAAGAGACATGCCATTTATAGTTAGATCATCCAAGAACTGAAATCGAAGATCAATTGGAGACTAGCTGTTTTCTTATGAAAATATTTGATTGAAATGATTTCATAGAAGGACAAAATGGGGAACATTTGAAACGTCTTTGATTGCAAACTACATCAATTGATGTTTGATTGTAACATATTTATTGTTCATAGCATTTGGAAAATTTGTTTACACAGTCGTTTAATATAGGAATATTGGATTTTAATAATCTCAACTATTCGTCGTTGGCCGCCAACAGTTCTAACTTCAAAAATAACCACCGGCTGTCCCAACTATTGATATATTGGCCACCAATGGACCCTGACTAACAGAACTGTAACGCCGTTTGTCTTCGATCGCCGAAAAAACGTTTTTGAGGCGAGAAAAAGGTTTCTAATGGTCCGATCTAAGGTTACAAAGAGGTTTGCGACGAAAATGCTGAGTTTCCGGCCAAAAAGTTGAGTTTTACGGCCAAAAAGAAGTTTTCTGGCAACTTCAATAATTAGTGATTTTACTAGAATGTTTAGTTTTCCAGCCAAAAATGAGTTTTCCGGCCAAAAATGTTTTTCCGGCGAGCGGACACTAACGGCGTTAGGGTTCTGTTAGTCAGGATCCATTGATGGCCAATATGTTAATAGTTGGGACTATCATTGGTTATTTTTGAAATTAGGACTGTTGGCGTCCAACGACGAATAGTTTAGATTATCAAGTCCAATCACTACTAGAAAACTGCCTCTTTGTGACAGCCAAATTTGTAGCAAATTTGTAGGAAATTGGTCTTACCCACAGATTTGTTACAAAAAAAATCGTGCAAAATAAAATTGTCGAAAATCACGTTAGCTACAAAATTATGACAAAATTTTCCACAAATTTTCGACAAAAAACTATCGTCACAAACGTTTCCTCAAATCACCTACAAACCGTTTTTTTAATGTTTTTCCTACAATTCTTCCACAATTACGCCTATTTTTGTATTTTATTTTATGATATTTTACTTTTAAAATTAATAAAACTAATGAGAAAAATTATCCATAATTATGGATAATTATTTTTATTTCGCGACAAAATTTCTACAAAATTATAAAGCTTTCTCTTAACAGTTTGCTACAAATTTTCTACAAATAAAAAATGTATTTTTTAATGTTGCGAAAATTTCCTACAACTTAAAAAATGGTTTTTTTTTTAATTTGTGACAAAATTCCTACAAACTAAAAAAACAAAATTTAAATGTTACCACAAAATTCCTACAAACCAAAAAAAAAAAATTTTAAAGGTTACTACAAAATTCCTACAAACAAAAAAAAAAAAAACAAAATTTAAGTGTTACTACAAAATTCCTACAAAACAAAAAAAAAGTTTTTGAAGGTTGCCACAAATTTCCTACGACTCAGGAAAAAAAAAAACCTGCAACTGTTTGCTATAGATTTGTCCCAAACTGTAATAAATTAAGGAAATTAAATAAAACCATTTTTTATAAAAAAAATGCAGCAAAATTACTATTATATTCCAAAAATAATTGCAGCAAAATTCTAAAACATTCCAAAAATATTAAAGCAACAATCCGAGACATTCCAAACATTCTTAACATTTTAAAACATTCCAAAACGCACAATAAAATCGTAATTAAAAGCGTTCGAAAGTAATCCGTTCTTTAACATTCCAATACTTAACAAGACGAAAGTTTTTACTTATTTCCGATGTTTTTCAGCTTCTCTTTAACATAGTTTTTTGCCATGCCGCTTGGTCAGTCCGCTCTTTTTCGCGCTCTTTTTGAAATTGTTCGAAACGGGATTCTTTTTCCGAGTTGGCATGTTAACGCTAAGCTTTATGGGGGGCCACCTGTAGAATTGTAATTTATCAAATATGTGCGAAAAAAGTATGAGTGAGTCAGGTAACGGGTCAAAACAGAGTTGGATTAAAACGTGTCACTTTTAGTTACGGTTGAAAACGATCAGACTAGGTTTGACTGGGTAACTGGGTTAACCATCAAACACCTTTAGGTCATTTTTTACATATAAATAATGTGGTAAATATTACTACCTGTTAGGGGTGGATTCACCAATAATCAGTGATCCTCATGTACTGTTGGGTATAGTGATCCTTGCTTCAGCATCAGCTAGTGATCCTCAGAAGTTTTGCAGGATCAGGATCATGGATCATAGTGAGGATCCTTATTCTAACGATTGTCTACTATGCATATGATATTTTTTTGAAGGAGCACGAGCTTGGACTTGGACTTGGTCTTGGCCAGATTCCTGGAGCATATTCGTTATTTCTTCCGCACGTGCTTGACCAATATGGACGTTATGGAGTTCGTGGGGACTTGCGTTAAATGCGGATAGTTAGTTACCTTAGATATTTTCCATTTTTAAGGGGATAGCGAGCTAATTTTAGATCACTTGGCTAATTTTGGCTAAACACACACACATTTAACTGCTCTCACCAGCTCGTAACCATTCACTTGGCGATTACACACTTTCATACACATTACACTATAGTGATCCTTGTAACTAGTTCGCTATCATTCGAAGTTATAACAGATTTCTTGTTTAATTTGAGTTGGTGATCGGTAGTTTCCATCACCCGAGGTTTTTTATGCCGGAGATCATTCATTGATCAAGGGCTTTTTCCTCGTATAAATCTCTGTGTCATTTGTTCATTGCATTTCATAGTGATCCTTCATATCGTTCGATAGTTCAAGCATCACTCCCCGTAACATAGAGTTTGGTTGCATTATCATTGCTTGATTTTTGACCAAAACAGTTTGGCGCCCACCGTGGGGCAATTGGTGCTTCATTCCTAAGAAATTCTTGTTTTTGTGATCATTTTGGTTCATTGCATCCAAGCAGATGGTTTCATCATCAAAGAAGACTTCCAGTGCGATGTCTGCAGTCAATTCATCCCAGGGCATTCCACCTTTGCCTCCACCACCTTCTGGATCTCAGAAAAATGCCGAGAAAAAACCACTCCCATTTTCTCGAAACCTCCAACTTCTTCTGCTTCTTATACTCCTACTACTAGTGACTTGTTTACTTTAATTTTGCAGATGAAGGAGCACATAAAGCAGCAGGATAATACCAATGAAAGGATTCTCAGAGAAATTGGAGACATCAAGAAACAGAAGAGATCGATAGAGGATCATTCCCCATTGATACCCAGATCTTTGAATTTCGATACTCCGGTCATGACCTCTCTGCCTTCAGTAGTTCCAGATGTTCAATACGTGGGAGGACCAAAAGGAGTGCACTACGGAACATCAGCAATGACTCAGGCTTCAGGATCATACTTTCAACCAGCAGGATCTCTCCTTCAGCATGTAGGATCCTTCACTAGCTCAGGAGGATATTTGGGGGCGCAGCAAATTCAAGGATTCTGGCCGTTTCAAGGATCCTCTCAGGTTCAGGGATCCTCTCAGGTTCAGGGATCCTCTCAGGTTCAGGGATCCTCTCAGGTTCAGGGATCCTCGCAGGTTCAGGGATCCTCGCAGGTTCAAGAATCCTCTCAGGTTCAAGGATCCTCTCAAGTTCAAGGATCTTCTCAGTTTCATGGATCCTTCCAGATTCCTGGATCCTTAAGGAGTTTGCAACCAGGGAATTCAGATATCCATCAAGGAGACTTCATTCCAATGCAGACCATTGCTTCTACCGGTCCTTCAATCATTCCAGAATCTCAGCAATATGGATTCATATCCGGGGTTCCAAATTTGAATCCAATGGGAGGTAACACTTTCAATAATTCTTATACCACTAACCATGGCCTTGTGCAGGATACAGGTATCAATCATGCTATGGCTAGGGAATTGCAAAAGCTGAAGGATATGATATCAAGTGTTCCAGGAGTAGTCAAGCCTATCCCGGAGATTGCGGATGGGAGCCATAAGATATCTCGTTTTGCACCACCCATCTGTGATGCTGAGATACCCAAAAGGTCCCACGTACCGACAATGAAGTTATATGATGGCTCAACGGATCCTGAAGAACACATAGCACAATACAGGGAAAGGATGGAGATCAATCCCATCCCAGAAAGGTTAAAGGAAGCATGTCTGTGCAAGGGATTTGGGTCCACTCTTACTGGATCTGCTCTTAAATGGCTGCTAAGTCTTCCCCCTTATTCTATTACCTCGTTTGCTAATCTAGTTAACCTGTTTAACAGCCAGTTCTCTTGTAGTAGAAAATTTGAGCGTTTAACTATTGATTTATATAGGATAACCCAAGGCCATAATGAATCATTGAGAGATTATATCACTAAATTTAGTAAAGAATCCTTGGATATCCCTAACCTAGATATAGCAACAGTTGTAGAAGCCTTTAAAATGGGATTGCTTAGGGATTCATTATTCTATGATGATCTTGTTATGACACCTTGCAGGAATCTAGATGAGGTAAGAACCCGGGCCCTTAGGTTCATCCGGTTAGAGGATGACAAAAGGATCCAGGAAAGGTTAGCAGGATCCTCAAAGCAAGAGAAGCAAGGATCCTCATTCAAGAACAACAAGTTCAGATCCTACAACAAGTCTGATAATCAGAATGTGCATGCAGTAGAACAGGAAGAGGATGATGAGGATTATCCTCCAATTTGTTTTTCCATTGATAACAATGAACTAATTCTTACGATGCAGAATCTAGGTGATAAAGCCAGGTGGCCGAGAAAAAGTGACAAACCAGCTGCAGCTAAAGACAAATCAAAATGGTGTGTGTTTTGGTCAAAACTCACACAAGGATAATGCAACCAAACTTTATGTAAATGGGGTATGATGCTTGGTTTGTAGAAAAAGTAAAGGATCACTTCAATGTGAAGTATGCAAAGACACAATGATTTATACGAGGAAAAAGCCCTTGATCAATGTATGATCTCCGGCATAAAAAACCTCGGGTGATGGCAACTACCGATCACCAAACTTCAATATAAGAAAAATAGTTACAACTTTGGATGATAATGAGCTGAGTACAAGGATCACTATAGTTTCGAGTGTCTAAGCGTGTGAGAATTGTGTTGTGTGTTCTTCCAAATGAGGAAGAGTGGTATTTATACAAGTGTAGGTGACCTATTTTAGGTAAAAGGACTAATAATCAGCTCATTACCCCTTTAGAAACATAAACAATCTAGCCTAAATTGCCGCCCTTAAATCAAGCTAAGTTTCCATATCCTTTGCAACATCTATCACTGATTTAGCTCGTGCTATAATTGTGAAGACGCGTCCCTTGATTATGATGCTAAGAGCGTATCCTGCTAGATGTTCCTGCAAAATATCATTGTATTAAACGAAGGTAACTGTTAGCATGAGGATCCTGTATTGGTCCATGATCCTGATCCTGAAGTCCTCCTGAGGATCACTGTCTGCCAAATAAACAAGGATCACTGGTTAGGATCACGTGTAAGGATCATGTATAAAAAATCCAGCCCTAACAATTGCCCCCAAAATATAAGGAGTTTGTTGTAAATAAACGAGTTATATTTTGCTTTGATCTTATCTGCAACGAATGACTTCGGATAACTAGCCGTTAATATCGAACTAGCCGTTGCAACCCATACGTCATAGATGTGACAACCCCTGCAAATCATGATTATAAATAGGAGATAGGGTTGGGATCACTCTGCATTTAAATTCGAGATATCTTCCCTTTATAATCGCTACCGAAGATCGATCAGGTATTCTCTTTTCTTCTCTTTCCATTCTTCCTTCTCTTGCTCTGTTTTTCTGTTCCCCTGTTTTTATTCTGCTGTGAGGATGTTGCTCCGAAATTCTCCCCATAAGGATCACGAGAAGAGCAGTCCCCTGAAAAGCCCAGGGATCATTAAGGACTCTCCTACGGAGAGATGTTGTTTTACCGATGCTCATGTAGATAGGATTCGTCATTGCTTTCCGGCGGATGCTGTTTTCAAATCCTTCACATCCACTGCTTTGAGTGACTTTGTTTCAGACACCTGGGTGATCTTTCCTGCAACTCCATTTACCATAGGATATTCGTATCCTTTTCCGGCCTTCACCCAATCTTTCTTTTCTCTGACTGGCATATCTTATATCCAAGCTATGCCGATGATCTGGAGGGTCTTGTATACCTTCGAGAGGATCATCGAGCAGGAGGGGATTGACTTAGGGATGGCAGAGCTGGCCGAGCTTTATGATCTTACCACGTTTGGTTCTCATCGATATTTGCTGAAACGGAAGGCCGGGGAGGATCACCCTATTTTGAAAGTTACCAAAAATGACACAAACTGGAAGCGTCGTTTCTTCTTTGTGAGAAGGGATTCCCTCCCTGATGGGAATGATCTGCCCAAGGAGTGGGCCACCTATGGTAGGATAGAGGATCCTGGAAGGATCACCATCAGACTGATCTCTTATGATGAGGATCACTAATGTCTTGTTTTTTGTTTATTGTGCAGCTGTCTCCATTGCTCATCTCAAGTTAACCCCTGCTGCCAGAGAGAGGGTCCTTGCTTTCAAGAAGCTTGATCCTGAAATCAGAAGTTTTCAAGTCACCGTCCAAGATTCTCAAGAAGTATCCTCCGCATCTGCCACTATGTCAAGTAAGTATCCTTATTAAAAAGTAAGTTATATGTAAGACTGTTTAGTTAGTAAGGGAACTTATCTTGTTTTGGTTGTGTAGGCGCTGGGAAACCTGCTAAGTCTGCCAAGTCTGCATCCAAGTTCGGGATTGATGAACTTGCCAACGTCAAGTCTTCACGAAAGAAGGCTTCTGTTGCCAGTCCCTCTGCTTCGGCTCCTAAAGCACCTGTTAGAGGTAAGGGGAAGAAGAGGAAGACTTCTGAGGATCTCCAAGGATTTCCCCTGATCCGCCAACAGTTCCTTGACTATGTCAATGAGGTAAGGATCATTGCCCCTGTTGGTTATCCTTCTCGAATATCCTGCTTGTATATTCTGCCTGTATATCCAGCTTTTTTGAGGATCACCTGATCCTGAACTTACCTTTTTTTCTCTTTTGCAGAAACTTGCTGAGATTGAGACCTACCTTGGCCATGACGAGGATCAGGAGAGCCAAATCGCCGACCTTCAACAAATGGGCGTGTTAAAGGATCTCAAGATAGCCGATCTTGAGAAGGAACTCCGGGCTACAAAGGATGAGGCTGCTCAAAGGCTAATTGACATGGATGGCGAGAAGCAGGAGATCATCCAGGATGCCAAGGTCTCTGCCGCAACTGCTATGTACAAGATACAACTACAAATGGCTGCGGAGGCTCAGGATCCTGCCTTTGACAAGAGCTCATGGGACGTGGAGGGTTGGAAGGCAAGATTGGTGGAGCTGGAGGATGAGGATGAGGCTGAGGAGATCCCCATGCTGGAAGGTGGTGATGCTAAGAAGGATCAGGGTGGAGAAGCTGGTGGTGATGGAGCAGCAAAGGTGTGAGCTGCTGAATTGGGCGATGATGGATATTTCGAGACTAGGCCGGAGCCCAATTTTTTAGGATTGGTAGTGGTTTTTTGTGGTTGTTGATGGTTTGTGAACAATTTATGGTCTGTAATCTTTGGACAATAGTTTTTAGGGTATAGGATCCTGGATCCTTCGAACAATAGGTAGGATTACAAAAGGTGGAGGGATCCTCTGTTTGGGGGATGAAGCCTTTGTGATCCTGCCGCTTTTATTTTCCTGCACATGCTAAGACCGCATAGACAATGGACACCCTTTGCCAACCCATGTGGACGGGCCACGTTTTGCTGGTAGAAATGTGGGTTGGCAATTTTGACAACTTTTTGAAAGGGTCAAAGATCCTTTTGTTAATAATATAACTTTTAATCTTTCTGGCTTATCTCGTGTTGTTATCCTTTATTTTCAATTGTTTTGACACATGTTTGTTTGAGTAAGAAAAGTTGAGCAAATTATGTTTAAGAAATTTAGGATATGATCCTGGATCAAATATCCTATAATCGTAAATTTTCAAGGTGGTTTATTTTAAGGATCATAGGTTCAGTTGTCAAGGTCTAAAGGTTATTCAAATGAATAATGAAATTAAAAATAGTTAAGGATCATACCTGAGGATCCAAGTTAGGATCCTAACCTTTAATCGGGATAACCATAAGTAAAACTTTAATGGATAATAAGGATTAGGGATCCTTAATTGTTTAACTTCGAAAACCTGAAAAAATGGAATATAACTTGGGACTAAGCCAATATAAAAGATAAGTTAGTAACTGGGGACAAGCCCAAAGGATAACTGGGGACAAGCCCATAGGATCACTGAGGATGATCCCAAAGGATCACTGGGGAGAAGCCCAAAGGATCGTGTGTAAACTGGAGTATGGCCCTTACTGGCGACTATCCAAACTTAGTGACATGAAAATGTCAAAACCTTAGCTAACGTGAAAACATTAGAAACCTTAGGAACGGATGTATGGTACGTCTACCATTATACGGAGGATCCTGGGTATAGCCAGTACGATGAGGTTGTCAGCCCCGGAAGTGGGTACTGGTCCCAAAGACGTGAACTATATCAGGATCATCGTGCGCTGCTGGCGGAAACTGGGGATAATCCCAAGGATAACTGGGGACAAGCCCAAGGATCTGCGTTGCTTTTGAAGATCATTGACGATATGCTGAGGATACCTGAACTATCATAACTCAAATGGTTCGTGAGAAGAGGATGAAGGATACAGGATCCTAATCCTTTGGTAAAAAGTAAGGAAATGTAAATGTTTTAAGATAAGGATATTACCAGATTAAGGATCACTGACATCACCTGGATCCTTCGAGGATACTTCTATAAAAGGATCACATGCTTGAGGGATCATGTTCACATAAAGTATCTCTTTAAGTGAACAGCATTCCAGGCTCTTGGTAACAAGTTTCCTTCCATGGTTAGCAATCTGTATGCCCCCTTTCCTGCTTCAGCTTCAATCAAGTAAGGGCCTTCCCACTTTGGTGCTAACTTCCCGTCAGCAGGATTAATAGTGTTTTGGAATGCTTTTCTCAACACCATATCTCCGACTTGGAATTTCCTTATCCTAACATTTTTGTTGTAAGCACCAGCCATTCTTTGTTGGTAGCTTGCCATCCTTATCCTAGCCAGATCCCTGATTTCCTCAATAGTATCCAAATCCTGAGCCAGGATTGCAGCATTTTCTTCAGGATCACGAGCACTTGTTCTAGCAGTTGGGATCACCATCTCTGTTGGGATCACTGCTTCTACCCCAAATACTAAAGAAAAAGGTGTTTGACCAGTGGCATTCTCGGGAGTTGTTCTATCAGCCCATAGCACATAAGGTAACTCCTCTGCCCATTTTCCCTTCTTGGATCCTAGCTTCTTCTTCAGATTGTTGATGATGATCTTGTTGGATGATTCAGCTTGGCCATTGGCCTGTGGATGAACTTGTGTTGATGTTATCATCTTGATTCCCCAACTGTCACAAAAGTTAGTAGTTCTGCTTCCAATGAATTGGGAACCATTATCACATACAATTTCAGAGGGAATGCCAAATCTAGTTATAATGTTTCTTTTGATAAAGGATATAACTTCTTTTTCTCTGACTTGAGCAAAAGCTTCAGCTTCTATCCACTTAGAGAAGTAGTCAGTCATGGCAAGCATAAATACTTTTCCACCAGGTGCTTTAGGGAGCTTGCCAACTATATCCATCCCCCATCTCATGAATGGCCAAGAGGATGGTATAGGGTGTAGCAGTTCAGCTGGTTGATGAAGGATATTGCTGTGTCTTTGACAAGGATCACATTTCCTAGCATATTCTACAGCATCCCTTTTCATGGTTGGCCAGTAGTATCCTGTTCTAAGGATCCTTGAGAACAATGCCCTGCCCCCAGTGTGGTTTCCACAATCTCCTTCATGGAAGTCTCTCAA